>NW_027512628.1:0-300000 GCF_048772815.1 Callospermophilus lateralis | reverse complement strand
CATTTGTATTCGACACTGGTACATTTTTATTTCTTCAGTTTTTGCACATCATAAGATATACCTTTGCCAAGGCAGTGACCTCATTCAGTTCCAAAGAATGTGACATACCTCATTTCCTTGGTGATGGAACTCTCTGAACTTTGTATCCAAGGAGCCAGGCACCCAGAGGCAGTTTCAGTCCCAGTCCCAGTGGGCTCACTTGTTTGGATTTAGCAAGGATAAAGTCAGTCATTCTTGGTTCCTACTGAAGTGAGGATTACCAAATGCCTGGAGAGCTCTGAAGAGGGAACTTTCCTGAGAAAGCAGGTAGTAGCTCTCCATTTTTTCCTTACAACTTTACAGAGTTCGCCAAGGAAAACAGATCTGAGAGAGGACAGGCCATTTCAGAAGAACAGAGTATGGCCACCAGTCAGAGGACACTCTGGTTAGTCACACAGCTACTTGGGAAAGGAGGTGCCTTTTTGGGAGTGGGTGTGGGTTTGTGGTTTGTCTCATGTTCTGAAAATAGGTAGGAATGGCGGTTTGTTTGTTTTGGAGTGAACTGTTTCTGGTAAGTCGTTTGACGAGGTGAGTGTTTCCATGTCTGTGTATCCCACTGTGCCTGTGGTAGTAGACATGAGAAAAGAGAATGCAGCAATGGATGTGTCATGTCTAGTATAAAGCTTCCCAGCATTCATCCTGCCCAATTTATGAATGGAGTGTGGCTTGCCTTATGCACGGGCAACACCTAATACCTTCCTAAGTCCCTGTTTTCTTCCTGAATTCTGGCCACTCTCTAGAATAGGCTCATGGTTATGTGTCCAAGATACGTACCAAATCCAAGGTCTTTGACATGGCCATGTACTGGATACCTGAATGGAATGGCTTGCATCTAAGAAAACTCAGATATCAGTGTGACCAGGAAAGTCTCAGTGGAGATACCCTGCTTTGGGCCTTTTGCTTACCTATTGTTCTGTTGCCCTGAATATCAGAAAAGTCTATGTCTCATGCAACCCCTTTGTTAAGCCTGAAGAAAACAGTTTTCAAATGGAAATGAATGTGCATCACCTCTGGCTCTTTGCTTAATTTCATTGGAAAACGATGTGTCTGATTCAGGCCCTTTGCCCTGTTTTAGGCTGTGACTTAGATTCTCAGCACCTGATGGATGTAAAGAAAGATCCCATATGTGCATCTAAACCAAAATGGAAATACGTTCAATCAATGTGCATGAAGTATATTGCCTTCCTTTGTTAGGTTTCTGAAATCCATCATGTCAGAATAGGGATCCTTTGGGTGAAATGAGTTCTTCAAATCTTTGCAGAGGTGCTTGGCTTTTCTCATGACTCCAATTCACAAAAAGAATCTAGACCCCACAGTCAGAAAGGCTCAAATTGGAGAAGCGAAGCAGTATTAAGGGCAGGCCTATTTGATCACTCCTGGTTCACAGGAAGGGTGTCCAAGCCACCCTGTCATTCGGCAAATGAGGGGCAAGGGAGCTTATTTTGGACACTGTCTTGGGATGTGCCTCTCATGAAAACCTCCATCCAGATGTTATGATGAGTATCTTTATGGTAGAAGATGAGGGCCATGTAGGAGTGTTTTGGTTATAATTGTGGTCATTTGTGTGGCAGTTGGAAGAGATGACTGGGTCCACCTGGGCATGAATTCTGCTGTGATTCCCCTTAGAGACTGAGTTCTGGAACTGACCTCAGAGAAGTATTGACATGAATTGTGTGGGGATTTTAGGAGGCCAGGAATGAGAGTTGCCATTGGGAACCTGGGATCAAGGCCCAGAGTGGCTTTCCACAGAACACTGGGAATCACAGCCAGGATATTACATGATTTTATTCTGAAAGACTTGGCAGGCATAATTGAGATTCAAAACACACTTGGACCTCGCTTTGTAGACCTCAATGGGCCTGGCTTCATGTGACTTTTTGGCCACTCTTTGGGTAGACTTGCCTGTGAGAGTGCTCCAGAGATTTCCCTGAAATTAGCTTCCTCACCATTTAATGGTTCCTGAATGAATTGAAACCAACATTGCCTCCAAATGCATCTGTGAAAAAATGCTAGATAATTACCATGAAATTTTAGAAATTCCGATGACCAGCTGGCACTGGAGGACCTTTGATGTCCTGTTGATGATCATGAGTATAACAGACAGGGCCTTGATTGACTGGGTTTCATGAAAATGGTGTAGAACAGAGATGCCAGTAAGTTGGGGCCTGGTAAGTAGTGGGCCTAGAGCTGTGTTATGCAAATGTGTGATAAAACATCTGTGGTGGGGCCATGTGGATCTTCCATTGGCTTCCAAATGGCTGTGACTGACATGGTGCAACCATCACACCCATATATGTAAAGGCATATTTTTATATGGAGAGGTTTCAGAGCAATGTTCAGTATCATGTTGTAATTGTCAAGTGGGCAAGCTACTTGAGATAGAACCCTGGTTGGTGCATTCTCCTGGAGACCCTGCCAACCACACCTGACAGAACTCCCTTCAGCACTGTGTCCCATTTGAACTCGTTGTATTTCATGAAGCAAATACCAAACTCCCAGTGCAGCAGCAAGAAACACCACGAAAATTGGAGGATGACCATTGGTTTCACAGTCCACACGGGAAGACCCTTAGCCCTCAGTGGCCAAAGTTTACCTACAAAAAGAGAATTCATCACTGCTGCCTCATTTTTATTTGAAAATAAGTAACCATTTCCTCAAGGTCACATAGATGCAGATCCAGCTTTGATGGTTTCACTACAAATAAAGCTAAAGCTCCTGACAACAACATATATTTCAAGTGCCCAACCTCAGAGGCAGATTCTCAAAAAGTCTTTTGGCCAGCAGAGCTCCATGTTTGTGGAGTGTTTACCCTGTCTCTTACTTTTGGAAACTCCTCTACCACCTCCAAAGATGTGAAATCTGGAGCATTTTCCATTCTAGATATGTATTCACAGATTTTCTAACTCTTCTCCTCTAATTGTGTCTTACTTGGGGCGAAGGTAATGTCAAGGCATTGTTCTGGAGGAGAGTGGGAAGATTTTTCCGTAGCATATATTTGCATACACATTGGATTCAGTGTCCTATTTTCAATTCAAAATACTGAATACCTGACTCTAACCCATACCCTACCAGACTCTGACTACTAATCCTAATATGATGGAGAAAAATAACCCATAAAGAATAGAAATACAAGCAGTTCAGAGTAGGCATGGTGTATAGATGGACTTGCCTTTTGCATGATACAGAGTTGGAGTTATAAATCTAGTCAATTGTTTGTTGAAATAGTTGTCCTAGTATTTTTAAGGTTAACAAATATGTGAATTCCTGTCTCCCTTTCTCTGTATTCTTATATGCACATATACATTCTTATCTGGTACCACACGTACATTCTTGTGAGGTGGCTGACTTGGCAGATACAAATTGTTAGAAGAGATCACTCCTACTAAACCCTGTTGGAACTGAATATTCAACCTATGGGTGAGCTTGCTAGTTGAACAGCATTATACATAAATCCATGTTCAGTAAAATGAATATTTTTAGATCTGTGGATGGTATATATTTTATAATGAATTTTGATTGACATATATATTGCTACTTTTTTGTCTGTGTGAGTGTTTTATGTATATGTATATATATGTGTATATATATATATATATATATATATATATATATATATATATATATACACTCTCCAGATTTTTCAAAATATGAAATATATGTGTCTTATATTCACTCCCTAAATTCATTCATGTTCATGTATGTGGATTTATAATCAACTATTCACAAGATTATTCTCAGAAATATTCATCCACCTGAAATTTGCCCAGTGCTCTCAAATGTCAATCCTATTTGTGACTACATATTTGTTTCTTCCTAAGATTATATATTTAAACTCAACCCTGTTCAAAATGTCTAATCCTATCACTCACTTTATACTCTGCCTGATTTTGTAATGTCTATATTGATATATGCTTTCCTACATATTTTCCCCATTTCATCATTGTGACTGACTCTTCACCTGTGCTGACATTTACATTCACTCTCTAATCGAAATCCTATTGCTAAGAAACTTTTGTTCCAAATCTTATACTCACCCTTCTTCCTAAACTTATTGACTATCTTCGTAATGCTACAGACTATTCCTTTTTGACTGGATGTTCTCTTCTACATTTAATCATCCAAGTAACTGTGGTGCGAGCTTCAGAGGAGGAGACTACCAACAGACTATCTCATGCAACATCAAACGGTTTATTGGGTGTCCAGCAGGCTGGGGTTCAGAGCTCACCTGAATAGAGCAGATAGCCCTGAGAATAGCTGAAGTAGAGCTTATATACTTTCCCTGGAGAGGGAAGGGAGGGAATTGTATTGATGGGTCAGGGCGAGTGGGCGGTTTGCATGCAACTGGGAGAGGGAGTACATTCTGCAATTTGGCAGCTGGGGATAGAACATTCTGGGAACAAGATTTGCAAACATTTCTCAAGATTTCAACAGTGTTCTGTTAAGCATACAGAAAAACAAGATGTGACAAGTACCTATTTTATTAATATTTCATTCCCCACTTCGTCTTCTGGCTAATTTTAATCATAAAAATGATCATTGGAGGGTGTCACATTCAATGTCAGCTAGTGGGGTATTACCATAAGTTTAACTCGTCCAATTTGAGCCTGGAGAAAAGACATTACACGGTTGAGCAAACAGGGTTTTATAGTTACCAATAATATGAGGATTATTATTGGACGGGCCAGGGTTGATAAAAACGTAGTTAACCAGGGGGACTGTGTGAACCAAGACTCAAGCCACCCTTTTTGGGCCTCTCTCACTTGTTGATGCTCTTCAAGGTGTCTTTTAAATTTACTCATAGATTTTATTACAACTCCAGTATAGTCAGCATAAAAACAACATTCTTCCCTCAATGCAGCACAAAGGCCCCCTTCTCTAATGAAGAGGAGGTCCAACCCTCAACTGTTCTGTAAAACAACTTCAGAGAGAGAGGTTAAAGTTTCATGCAAAGCCCTGAAGGAGGTTTCTAATATCTTACTTTTGCTCTATTGCTGCTTCTAATTGGGTCATCTTTTGTGTCCCATGGACAATGCCACTGGTTCCTCTGCCCACCCGTGCAGCAACTCCTATTCCTAATAGGATGGCTAAAGTGAGGGATATATGTTCCCAGTGGAACCGGTTGTATGCCCCCCCTATTTGATCCTCAAATGAACCTGCGTCATGATAGAGCACTCTGGGAAACATCTGCACCATTACACAAATTATCACATATCTTGATCATTTCATGAAAACATAAACGATGTTTAAGTATATAGAATTATGCTGTTGTAGGCACTGACAAAGCAAGGCACCTAAGATAGCACTCAAGAGAGGGAAACAGTCCTATTTGGTTGCAACCGGATTCAGAGGGCATTGCTTCTATTGTAATCAATTAATCCCCTGAAACTCAAGTTTAGGTAGTTTCAGAAATTTGTACCCAACATATAAGGCATGGGGCTCAGAAGTTCACAGTCTTCAGAAGTTTAAAAAAGCAGTATTTGTTTCTGTTTTTCCTTCTGTTCTGGGCAAGTTAACTTTTCAAGGACACCTGGGAGGAGGAGAGCTTTTTATTCCCTTTCTTATTTTCCCCCTGCCAGCTGTTACCATGGAGCCCGGTTGGTAATTTCTTTATCTTAGAAATGTAGCCATCTCTGTGAAGCCCCAGCTGAAGGCCAGAGGACTTGTTCACATATTTTGTGAAAAACTAGTTAGAGGTTGTCTAGCTTAGAAGTACTGAGATTTTTAGCCAGTGGCCAAGTAGAACAGGGCAATACAAAAGAGAATGTTTATCTACATTAAAGTCTTTATTGGGACTCTTTGGCTGAAAGTTCAAAACTCAGCCATGGTGAAGACTTCTGAAGAAGGTCATTTAAGACTTTTCTGTGGACCTGGTACAGAGGGGGAAAGACGGGGAAGTTGGGGCTGAGAGCACCTCCGAGGATCTGAGAATGAGGGAAAAGAGAGATGTAAAAGAATAATGCAAAAGGGTATTTGGAATTTCCTAGCAGCAAACTTGAGCAGTAGATCAGGTAGAGCAGAGTGAAAGACGGGAGTGAGGATCCCAAAATCCTGTGAGGGACTTTAAATTTTAGTAACCTGTTTTCAGTTATGACAAAGCAACTTTAAAGGCCAATTATATTACATCTTGGATAAGGGTCTCAGGGCTCTCCTCAGCTCGTTTGAGCATTGGGTTAGCTGGTAAGAGGACCTGGTGGGACCCGGTGAGGGCACTGACAGGAGATGAGAGGAATGAGTCGGTGGAGCGGTACCTATGTACCTGCTACCTCAGCAAGGGGGCTATGGTCAGAGAACTGGTGGAGCTTTGGGTTTCTGATCTAGTTATTGGAGGGGAGAAATCAAGTTGCTGAGATGGGAGTGACAGCAGAGGGTCTGGAGCAGAAGGCTGAGGATAATGATCTATTGGAGAAGCATAGTTCAGGATGTGAGTGAAGGAGGGAATAGGCTTCCACATAGGGGAATTTCCTTTCACTCTTTTGAGCACTTGCAGAAGTCAAAAAGGTCATGCAAAATTTGAGGATCTAGAGACCCCTCTGGGTGCCATAGTTTTTGGTTGTCTAATTGGTAATGTGGCCAATGCTGTGTACTGAATTTGATGAAGAATTGGGGTTCCATCAGGCAGCCCCTGTATGCACACATTCCCATGACATACAGAAAAAGTCGGCTTTTCCCCCACACAGCCATTACTCTTTGTGGCTTTGATAGTCTGCCAGGCAAACTTAGTAATCTAGACTAGCCAACCTGCATCTGGCTTGCGTGTCCCTACATCCATAATGTTTGTTTCCATTATCTATGGTACAGAAGGGATTTAATGGTATTTTAGTGGGATCCTCTTCATCAGGGATATCACAATAGGAAATACCTATAGCCAGCTAACAAATGTCTGGGTGGAGAGATGGCCACCAGGTCCCTAAGGGGGCTGTATGCGAGATAGACCATACTTCTTTTCCAGTAGGATTTGTGATCAGCCATCACTGCTTAATGGGCTGATGAGGGTTAGGACTACTTGTAGCCAAGGGGAGAGTATATAACCTTATTCACATTGCGAATACACAATTTGAAACTGTTACCAGCCTTTTTCAGTTTCCAGAAAGATTCTGTACAGGGAGCAGGCTTGAGATGAGAGGCATGGATCCTGGAAGTGATTCTGTTTACGTTTACCACTGTAGGTGTTATAATAGCACCTGGTATGGTCCTTTTCAGCGGGGTACCAGGGATGACACCTGATATCATCTTACATAGATGAAATCTCTTACTTGATATGGATGTGGAATCCCCTGGTTCCCAGTTGGGTAGGCAGTGGCCAGCTGTTTTCACAGGTATTACTGAGTTCTTTCAAGATATTTAAGTCTGTCAAGCAAGGGGGTGTGGAAAGGATATTTAGGTCTTACAGTTGGGCTTAGGTCCCCTACTGGAGGAGGGCCACCATAAAGAATTTCACACGTGGTAAGGTTACTCAAAGAAACAAAGGGATATTTTCTTGCATGAAACATTGCATAAGGCAGGAGCATAGTCCAATCCTATGCTGGTCTCTAAGCTTAATTTCGTTAAGGTCTCTTTAATGGTTCTATTCATTCTTTCTACTTGTCTTGAACTCTGTGGTCTATAAGCACAATTTAACTTCCAATTAATCCCCAGGTTCCTGGCTAACCCCTGACTTACCTGGGCCATGAACATCGGTCCATTGTCAGATCCTATTACCGGCTTAGCTTCCTCCAATGGTAGAGAGGCTTAGTCAGCAGCAGCGGAATCACTTAGAGTGTGTTGTGTGTTAGGGGACGAGGGCAGGGGATAAGGAGGGGGAGAAGAGTCCAGTAGAGTCAAATCTGTGACTCAGGGAGAACAGAGGGTGGAGGAGGAGGAGGTTGAGAGGGTTTGAGAGATCATGGGGGAAGGAGTAGGAGCAGAGGTAGGGGCAAGGAAAGGCTTCACCCATGGAGGAGGAGATTTGCAGAGGTCCTGCCAAGTTAAGATATATGGCTGTTGATCTGGATGGCTATGTGGCGTTGGCTGAAAGACAATACCTCTGACTTTTTAAATTAGTGGGAAGTAGAAAGATCCTTCTAGGGGCCATACGACTCCAAAGATGGGCCATTCTGAGGCACAGAGATTCTGCCAGGTCCAGCGTTTTACTAAAAAAAGAAAGATTCTGAGCCCTTAAGCGGACTTTGGTCCAGTGATCAAGGGTCAGGGACAGAGGCATTGACGTGCTCTGTTCCATAATGAAAGTTCCACAAACAGTAAAAGCAAGGACACACGACACAGATAAGACAAGACCATAAAGACAGGCAATGAACGTCCAACACTGAGACCAGGAATGAGTAGCCGGCAAAACCCAATGGTATGGCAACAACGAATCTAAAAGAAAATATCACTGAGTCGAGAAGACTATTGTTCCTTGATTTCCCGAGTTCTCTGCGGGGTCCTCCAGAGAGGTGCCCTTTGTCTCTGTGACACGTCTCTCAGCCACCGTCGGAGAGAGCCCAGGCTCTTCATCGCCAGCAATTTTGCCAAGCCCTAACAAGAAACCTTAAACCGGAAAGAGGCGACTTACTTGCTCCAAGAGGAGCCCGTTGGGGTCTCTCCTCCGCCACTGCTGGAACTCGGTGGAACCTCAATATGTAAAGGTCAGGCGAGTGTCAGAGGAAGATACTATCAAGAGACTGTCTCATGCAACAGCAAAGGGTTTATTTGTGGTCCAGCATGCTGGAGCTCAGAGCTAAATTAAATAGAGCAGAGACCTCTGAGAACAGCTTAAGCAGAGCTTATATACTTTCCTTGGAGAGGGAAGAGAGGGAAGTTTAGTGATGGGTAAGGGCGAGTGGGCGGTTTGCATGACACCGAGTGAGGGAGTACATTCTGCAGTTCGGCTGTTGGGAACAGTACATTCTAGAACAAGATTAGCAAACATTTCTCAAGATTTCAAAAGTGTTTTGTTAAGCATACAGAAAAACAGGAAGTGACAAGTACCTATTTTATTAATTTTATTAACCTTTCACTACCGACTATGCCTTTTTGACTTGATGTTCCTTCTACATTAATTCATGCAACGTACAAGGTGCTATGCCATTGTATATCGATTTATCTGAGACAACTCTGCAGAACGTAATTCAACACCACGTATCCCTATCAAGGGCCCAATGCCCTTCTGGGCTTCAAATCAGACTTAGATTTCTTTTTTCATACATATATTTCACCTATATATTCTTCTACAAATAGCAAGTTCTCAATACGATCATTCATCCAGCAAAATGATTTCTAACCCAAATCGATCATGTTTTTAACCATAACCGGACACTGTTCCCTCAATCTAACTTTACAGAAGAGCAGGGAAGGAGTTGATATTACAATACAGAAATGTAGAAAAACTTCCACCTGCTGAGAACCTCAAAGGTCCATGCAGAAATGATCCCTGGAGAAGATGTAGGAAGCAATAAAGGACCTGAGAGACCAAAAGTCATCTTCCGTGGCAAACAACCCGGTCAGGATAAAAGGTTGTGTCTGAATCAGATTTTTTTTAATGTAGAGATCATGGACCAAACCAGGCCTGTGTGGAGAGCTATTCCGGGGTCCCTATGGTTGATATACCATTCTAACTTGTAAAAGTGTCACAGGAAGAAAGGGCAGCCTCCATCTCATAGGAGTATTGTAAGCAACAGTTAGGACAAAGTGGCTGCCAAGACAGTGCCCTCATTCAGTTCAGGAAGGAAGTGACCTCACCTCACTTTCTTGGTGATGGAACTCTCTGAACGTGGGATCCAGGAAGCCAGGCACACAGAGCCAATCCAAGTCCCAGTCCCAGTGGTCTCACTTGTTTGGATTTACCAAGGACAGGGTCAGTATTTTTTGGTACCTACAGATGTGACGAAGGCCAAATGCCAGGAAAGCTCGGATGCAGGGATTTTCATGAGAAAGCAGGTAGTTGCTCACCGTTGGCTCCTAAGAAGTTCACAGAGTTGGCCAAGGAGACAAGATCTGAGACAGGAAAGGCCATTTTGGGGGAACATATTATGGCCCACAAGTCAGAGGACACTCTGGATATTCACAGACCTACTTAGGGGAAGGAGGTGCCTTTGTGGGTGTGGTTGTGGGTTTGTGGTTTTGTCTCATTTTCTGAGAATAGGTAGGACAGTCGGTTTGTTTCATTTGAAGTGGACTGTTTCTAGTAAGTCTTTTCACAGGGCGAGTGTTTCTATGTCTGTGTATTCCACTGTTTCCGTGGTTGTAGACATTAGAAAAGAGAATTCATCAATGGATATGTCGTGTCTAGTAGAAAGCTTCTCAGCATTCATATTGCCCCGTTTTTGAATGGACTGTAGCTTGCCTTATCGATGAGCAACACCTGCTACCTTCCTAAGTTTCTATTTTCGTCCTGAATTCCGGCCAATCTCAAGAATAGGCCCATGGATTTGTGTCCAAGATATGTACCACCTCCAGGCTCTGTGACATGGCCATGTACTGGATAGCTGTAGGTGATGGCGAGCATCTCAGAAAACTCAGATATCAGTGTGACCAGGAAAGTCTCAGAGGAGAAATCCTGCTTTGGGCCTTTTGCTTACCTATTGTTCTGATGCCCTGAATGTCAGGAAGGTCTTTGCCTCAGGCCACCCCTTTGTGAAGCCTGAAGAAAACAGTTTTCAAATGGAAATGAATGGGCATACCTGTGGCACTTTCCTTAATTGCTTTGGAAAGGGATGTGTCTGAATCAGGCCCTTGGCCCTGTGTGTGGCTGTGGCTTAGAGTCTCAGCACCTGATGGATCTAAAGAAAGTTACCATGTGTGCATCCAAAAGAAAATTCGCCAAAAGAACAATTATTGGGATGAAGTCTCTCGACTTCCTCTGTAAGGTTCCTGACCTCCATCAAGTGAGAATGGGATCCTTTGGGTCAAAAGAGTTCTACAAAACCTGCAGAGGCTAGCCCATTGTGCTTGGGTTTTCTCATGACTAAAATTCACATAAAGAATCTAAACCCCACAGACAGTAGTCCTCAAATTGGAGCAGTATTAATGGCAGGCCTATTTGATCACTTTTGGTTCACAGGATGGGTGTCCAGGCCACCTTGACTTTAGGCAAATGAGGGGCAAAGGAGCTTATTTGGGACACTGTCTTGGTCTGCGCCCCTCATGGAAACCTCCAGCCAGATTATGATGAGTGTCTATATGAAAGAAGATGAGGGCCATATGGGAGGGTTCTTGTTTTAATTGTGGTAATTTGTGTGGTAGTTGGAAGAGATGACTGGGTCCACCAGGGCTTGAACTCTGGTGTGATTCCCCTTAGAGACTGAGTTCTGGAACTTACCTCAGAGAAGTATTGCCATGAATAGTGTTGGGATTTTAGGAGACCACGCATGAGAATCGGTTTTGGAAACTGAGATCTAGGCCCAGGATGGCTTTCCACAGAGCTCAGGGATTCTGAGCCAGGATATCACATGATTTAATTCTTAAAGACTTGGTAGCCATAGTTGAGAGTCCAAACACACATGGACCTCACATTGTATACCTCAATGGGCCTGGATTCATGTGTCCTTTTGGCCACTCTTCGGGAAGGCTTGCCTGTGAGTGTTCTCCAGAGCTTTCATTGAAATGAGCTTCCTCACCATTTAATGGTTCCTGAATTAAATGAAACACACAGTGCCTCCAACTTCATCCTTGAAAAATGACTAGATTAATACCATGAAATTTTTGAAATCCCCATGACCAGGTGGCACTGGATAACCTTTAGATATCCTGCTGCTGATCATGAGTATAACAAACAGTGCCTTGATTGACTGAGTTTCGTGAAAATGGTGTAGAACAGAAATGCCAGTAAGTTGGAGCCTGCTGGGTAGTGGGTGTAGAGCAGTGGACTGTAGGTGTGTAAATAAATATTTTTGGTAGGACCACCTGGATCTTCCATTGGCTTCCAAAACTTGCGACTGACATGGTGCAGGCAGCAGACCTTTATATGTAAAGGCATCTTGTTATATGTAGAGGTTTCAGGGCAATGTTCAGAATCAGGTTGCTATAGTCAAGGGGAAAGCTATGTGGGATAGAAGCCTGGTTCGTACATTGTCTTACCGACCCTGACCAACCACACATGACAGAACTCCCTCCAGCATTGTGTCCCAGTTGAACATATTGTATTTCGTGAAGCAAATACCAAATTCCCAGTGCAGCAGTAAGAAACACCCTGAAAAGTGGAGGATGACCAAATGGCTTCACAGACCACAAGGGAAGACACTTAGCTCCCAGTGGCAAAAGTTTACCTACAAAGGGAGAATTCACACCTGCTGCCTCATGTTCATTACAAAATAAACAACCATGTCCTCCAGGTTACATAGATGCAGACCCAGATTTTTGGTGTCACTATAAACGAAGCTAAATCTCCTGACAATTACATATATTTCTTTTTCTTTTTTTAATTAATTTTCATTGTAGGTTGTTCAAAACATTACATACTTCTTGATATATCATATTTCACACTTTGATTCAAGTGGGATATGAGCTCCCATTTTTATTCCATATACAGATTGCAGAATCACATCAGTTGCAGAACCATTGATTTACATATTGCCATACATATATTTCTTGTGCCTAACCTCAGAGGAAGTTTCTCAATAAGTCTTTAGGTCAGCACAGCTCCATGTTTCTGGAGTGTTTACCCTCTCCCATACTTTTGTAAACTCTTTTACCACCTCCAGTGTTGTGAACTCCTGAGCATTTTTTATTCCACATATGTATTCACAGGTTTTCTAACTCCTCTCCTCTAATTGTGTCTTACTTTTAGCGATGGTTATGTCAAGGCATTGTTCTGGATAAGAGAGAGATGATTTTTGTGTATCACATGTTTGCATACACATTAGATTCATTTTCCTATTTTCCATTTGAAATACTGAATCCCTGACACTAACCCATACCCTACTAGACTCTGACTACTAATCCTAATATCATGGAGAAAAAAAAACCTAACTGAATAGAAGTACAGTCCTTTCATAGGAAGCATGGTGTATATTTGTATTTGTCTTCCTCTTTATCAAGAGTATGTGTTTTAAATTTAGTAAACTTTTCATTTTAATATTTCTCCATGATTTTTTAAAGTTATCACATATGTAAATTCCTGTCTCCCTTTCTCTGTATCCTATTCAGCACATGTAATTTTTTTATGCATATACAATATCCTACCTGGTATCACACGTACATTCTTGAAAGATCACTGGCTTTGGAATATAAAAATTGTGAGAAGAGATGACTTTCCCTAAATAATGATGTAACTGAAAATTCCACCTATGGGTGAGCTTCCTAGTGAAAAACACTATACATAAATCCATGTTCGGTAAAATGAATATTTTTGGATTTGTGAATGAATTATATTTCATGATGAATATCGATTGGCATATATATTGCTAAATATTAATGTGTGTGTGTGTGCGTGTGTGTGTGTGTGTGTGTGTGCGTGTGTGTGTGTGTGTGTATATTCTCCAGATTTTAAAAAAATATGAAAAATATGTGTCTTATTATACACTCCCTAAATTCATTCATATTCATTTATGTTCATTTAAATTCAAATTTTCACAAGATTATTCTCAGTAATATTCATACACCTGAAATATATTTTGGTTTCCTACTACTGAAAACTAAGTTCAGTGGATGGTGCTTAAAAATCCTAATATTTCTACAGTAACTGACCCAGTTTAACATTAATGCAAGTAGATTGCTATGGGACATGATGTGTAATTTGAAGTTCATTTTTACTCAACACTGGTACATTACTATTTCTTCAGTTTATGGACATCATAGGATGTATTTTTTCATCCACAACTTCACAAATTTTTTTGGCATTTGGTTCACTTTCAATTACTTACTACTTCAGAACACATGTATTCCTCCATGTTTCTTTACTGGTCTTTTCACTAGACTTCTTTCTAAACACATTATTTTCGATTCCATAATCATTTTTGAAGCAAAACTCACTCTTCACGATAAACCGTAACCCTAATAATACCATTGCATATATAACTCGTTGGAATGATGGTATATATATCAATATAAGATTTTCAATATATTTTCAGATGCAAACTCAAACCATTATTTAATGTTGGATCCAGTTACATACTTTATTCACAATATGGTCTATTCATGCATCATCTCAATAATCATCAACACAAGGTACACCTATTTTTATCCCCAGTACTAATTTATAAGTTTCCAGAATATTACTCCCCTTTATAGTGCAAGAAATACTCATGTCACCTGATCTACATATACATTTTACCACAGTAGTATTCTGTACACAAAATGCAAAGGTCACACATATGATTGTACCAAAGCCTAAATGGGAAGTGACCATGGATTACTAAAAGCATCTATGTCCAGGGTGCCTACTGCTCTCAAATGTCAATCCTATTGGTTACTACATATTTGTTTCTTCCTAAGATTATATATTTAACCTCAAGCCTTTTGAAAATATCTAATCCTATCACTCACTTTATACGTTTCCTGATTTCCTAATGCCCCTATTGATATCTGCTTTCCTACATATTTTTCCCAGTTCATCATTGTGACTGTCTCTTCACATGTGCTGACATTTACATTCACCCTCTAACTGAAAACCAATTGCTAAAGAACTTTTGGTCCAACTCCGAGACTCACTCTTCTTCCTAAACCTACTTACTATCTTCCTAATCCTACAGACTATCACTTTTGACTGGATGTTCTCTTCTACTTTCAATCATCCGAGGTATAGGGTCCTATGCCATTGTATATCGATTTATCTGAGACCTCGGTGCAGAACATGATTCAATCTAAGTATACCAATCAAGGGCCCAATGCCTTTCTGGGCTTCAAATCTTTCCTAGATCTCTGTTCTCATACATATATTTCACATTTATATTGTTATAAATATCAAAGTTTCCCAATACCATAATTCATCCAGCAGAATGACTCCTAACCCAAATCGAACATGCTATTAACACTAACCATACACTGTTCCCTCAATCTCACTTTACAGAAGAGCAGGGACAGAGTTGGTCTTAAAATCCAGGAAGGTAGGGTATCATCCCCCAGCTGAGAACCTCAAAAGTCCCTGCAGAAATAATCCCTGGAGAAGGTGTAGGCAGGTATGAAGGATTTGAGAGAGCAAAAGTCATCTTCCATGGCAAACAACCTGGTCAGGTTGAAGGGATGTGTCTGAATTAGCCTCTCTCTTCCTAATGTAGAGAAGATGGACCAAACCATGGCTGTGTGGAGAGCTGTTCCCCGGTGCCTATGGTTGATATACCATTCTAACTTATGAATGAGTCACAGCAAGTAGAGGCAGACTCCATCTTTTGAGAACCTCGGAAGCAACTGTTAAAACAAAGTGGTTTCCAAGGCAGTGACTTCATTCAGTTCTTGAAGGAAGTGACCTCACCTTACATTATTGGTGATGAAAGTCTGTGATCTTGGGATCCAGGAAACCAGGCACACAGAGTCAAACCCACTCCATGTCCCAGTGGGCTCACTTGTTTGGATTTAACAAGACAGAGTCACTCTTTCTTGGTACCTACTGATGTGAGGACAGTCAAATGCCTGGAAACTATGAAGACTGGCCTTTCCAGAGAAAGCAGGTAGTTTCTCACCACGGGCTCCTGACAACTTCACAGAGTTGGCTAAGGAGACCAGATTGAAGACAGGACACGCCATTTTTGGGGAACATAGTATGGCCCACAAGTCAGAGGACACTCCGGATAGACACAGACCTACTTTGGGGAAAGAGGTACCATTTTGGGTGTGAGTGTGAGTTTGTGGTTTTGTCTCATGTTCTGAGAATAGTTAGGAAAGCTGGTTTGTTTGTTTTGTAGTGAACTGTTTCTAGTAAGTCCTTTGACAACGTGAGTGTTTCTGTGTCTATATATCATACTGTGTCCGTGATTGTAGACAGTAGAAAAGAGAATGCATCAATGGATGTGCCCTGTCTACGAGAAAGCTTCAAAGCATTCATCCTGTGCAATTTATGAATGGACTGCAGCTTGCCATATGGATGGGCAATTCCTGCCATCTTTCTAAATTCCTGTTTTCTTCCTGAATTCTGGACACTCTCCAGAATACGCTCATGATTTTGTGTCCAAGATATGTACCACCTCCATCTCTGTGACATGGCCATGTACTGGATAGCTGATGGGAATGGTGAGTATCTCAGAAAACTCAGATATCAGTATGCCCAAGAAAGTCTCAGTGGAGAAACCCTGCTTTGGGCCTTTTGCTTACCTAATCTGTTGCCCTGAATGTCAGGAAGGTCTTTGCCTTAGGCCACACTTTGTGAAGCCTGAAGAAAATAGTTTTCAAATGGAATTGAATGGTCATTACCTGTGCCTCTTCGGTTAATTGCTTTGGAAATGGATGTGTCTGAATCAGCCTCTTGGCCCTATGTGAGGCTGTGGCTTAGATTCACAGTACATGATGGGTCTAAAGAAAAATCCCATGTGTGCATCCAAAACCAAAATGGACAAAAGAACTGTCATGGTGGATAGAGTCTCTCGCCTTCGTCTGTAAGGTTCCTGACCTCCATTAAGTGAGAATAGGGATCATTTGGGTCAAGTGAATTCTTTAAAGCCCTGCAGAGGCTATCCCATAGGTTCGTGGGTTTTCTCATGACTCCAATTCACATCTATGTTTACTGAAGAGCAGGAACAGTGTTGGTCTTACAATACAGGAATGCAGTGGATCTTCCATCTGTTGAGAACCTCAAAGCTCCATGCAGAAATGATCTCTGGAGAAGATGTAGGCAGCTATGTAAGACCTGAGAGAGCAAAAATCATCTTCCATGGCAAACAACCTGGTCAGGATTAAGGGTTGCGTCAGAATGAGCCTATCTCTTCTTAATGTAGAGAAGATGTACCAAACCCGGCCTGTGTGGAGAGCTGTTCCCTTTTGCCTACGGGTGATATACCATTTTAACTTGTGAAAGTGTCACAGGAAGTAGGGGCAGCCCTCATCTCATGGGACCGTTGGGAGCAATTGTTATGACAAAGTGGTTGCCAAGGCAGTGATCTCATTCAGTTCCTGAAGGAAGTGATCTCATCTCACTTCCTTGGTGATGGAACTCTCTGAACTTGGTATACAGAAAGCCAGGCACCCAGAGCCAGTCCCAGTCCTAGTCCCAGTGGTCTCACTTTTTTGGATTTACAAAGGACAGAGTCAGTATTTCTTGATACCTACTGATGTGAGGATGGCCAAATGCCAGGAAAGCTCGGAAGAGGGGCTCTTCCTGAGAAAGCAGATAGTGGTTCACTCCTGGCTTCTAACAACTTCACATTGTTGGCCAAGAAGATCAGATCTGAGACAGGTCAGGCCATTTCGGAGCATCATAGTATGGCCCATCAGTCAGAGCACACTCCGGAGAGTCACAGACCTATTTGGGGGAAGGAGGTGCCATTGCGGGTGTGGGTTTGTGGTTTTGTCTCATGTTCTGAGAATAGGTAGAAAAGGCAGTTTGTTTGGTTTGGAGTGAACTGTTTCTAGTAAGTCGTTTGACAATGCAAGTGTTTCTATGTCTGTGTATCCCACTGTGTCCGTGCTTGTAGACATTAGAAAAGAGAATGCATCAATGGATGTGTCCTGTCTCATAGAAAGCTTCCCAGCATTCATCCAGCACAATTTATGAATTGACTGTGGCTTGCCTTATTGATGGGCGATACCTGCTACCTTCCTAAGTTGCTGTTTTCTTCCTGAATTATGGCCAATCTCCAGAATAGGCTCATGGTTTTGTGTCCAAGATATGTACTACCTCCAAGCTCTGTGACATGGCCATGTACTGGATAGATGAATGGAATGTCGAGCATCTCAGAAAACTCAGATATCAGTGTGACCAGTAAAGTCTCAGTGGAGAATCCCTGCTTTGGGCCATTTGCTTACCTATTGTTCTGTTGCCCTGAGAGTCAGGAAGGTCTTTGTTTCAGGCCAACCCTTTGTGAATCCTGAAGGAAAGATTTTTCAAATGGAAATGAATATGCTTTACCTTTGGCTCTTTCCTTAATTGATTTGGAAAGAGATGTGTGTGAATCAGCCTCTAGGCCCAGTGTGATTCTTTGACTTAGATTCTCAGCACCTTATGGATCTAAAGAAAGATCCCATGGGTGCATAAAATCCAAAATGGCAAAAAGAGCAGTCATTGTTGATGAAGTATTTTGCCTTCCTCTGTAAGGTTCCTGAATTCCATCAAGTGAGAATAGGGATCTTTTGGGTCAAATGAGTTCTTCAAATCTATTCAGAGGCTATCCAATAGGTGCTTGAGTTTTCTCATCTTTCCAATTCACATAAAGAATCTGTACCCGACACTCAGTAGGACTCAAATTGGAGAAGCAGAGCAGTATTAAGGGAAGGCCTATTTGATCACTCCTGGTACACAGGAAGGGTGTACAGGCCACTGGGAATTTAGGCAAATGAGGGGCAACAGAGCTTATTTTGGACACTGTCTTGGGCTACGCTAATGCTATCAAATGTCAATCCTATTGTTGACTTCATATTTGTTTTATCCTAAGCTCACATATTCATCCTCAACCCTGTTGAAAATATCTAATCCCATCACTCACTTTATTCTTTTCCTGATTTCCTAATGTCTCTATTGATATCTGCTTTCCTACATATTTTGCCCTGTGCATCATTGTGACTGACTCTTCACTTGTGTTGACATTTACATTGACTCTCTAACCAAAACCCTATTGCTAAAGAACTTTTGTTCCAAATCCTATACTCACTTTTCTTCCTAAACTTACCGACTATCTTTCTAATCCAACTGACTATAACTTTTTGAATGGATGTTCTCTTCTACATTCAATGATCCAAGTACAGTTCAGGTTTCTATTCAACCGGGTGAGGGAGTAGATTCTGCAGTTTGGCAATTGGGGACAGCACATTCTGGCAACAAGATTAGCAAAGAGTTCTCAAGATTTCAACAGTGTTTTGTTAAGCGTACAGAAAAACAGGAAGTGACAAGTACATATTTTATTAACCTTTCATTCCCCACTTCTTTTTCTGGCTACTTTTAATCATAAAAGTGATCATTGTGGGGTGTCACATTCTATGTCTGCTAGTGGGGTATTACCATAATTTTAATTTGTCCAATTTGAGCTTGGAGAAAAGAAATTACATGATTGAGGAAACAGGGTTTTATAGTTAGTAATACTATGAGGATTATTATTGGACCAGCCAGGGTTGATAAAAACGTAATTAACCAGGGGGACTGTGTAAAAAAAGACTCAAACTACCGTTTTTGTGCCTCTCTCTCTCGTTGTTGCTCTTCAAGGCATCTTTTTAATTTACTCATAGATTTTTTTACAACTCCAGTATTGTCGACATAAAAACAACATTCTTCCCTCAATGAAGCACAAAGGCCCCCTTCTGTCATGAAAAGAGGTCCAACCCTCGCCTTTTCTGTAAAACAACTTCAGAGAGAGAGGTTAAAGATTCCTGCAAAGCTGTGATGGAGGTTTCTAAAATCTTTAAGTTTTGATCTATTGCTTCTTCTAATTGGGTCACTTGTTGTGTCCCATGGACCAGAGCAGTGGTTCTTGTGCCCAACCCTGCAGCAACTCCTATTCGTAATAGAATGGCTAAGGTGAGGGACATATGTTCCCAGCGGAACCGGGTTGTATGTCCCCCTCTTTGATCTTCAGATGAACATGCGTCATGATAGAGCACTCTGGGAAACATCTGCACCATTTCACAATTAATCACATCTGTTGACCATTTCATGAAAACATAAACAATGTTTAAGTATATAGAATTATACTGTTGTAGGGACGGACAAGGCAAGGCACCTAAGATAGCACCAAAGACACGGAAACAGTCTTTTTTGGTTTCAACCAGATTCAGAGGGCATTGCTTCTGTTGTAATCAATTAATCCCCTGAAACCCAAGTTACGTAGTTTCAGAATTTTGTACCCAACACGTAAGGGAAAGGGCTCAGAAGTTCACAGTCTGCAGAAGTTCACAAAAAGCAGTTTTTGTTTCTCTTTTTTCCTCAGTTTGGGCAAGTTAACTTTTCAAGGACACCTGGGTGTGGGTGTCTTCCCTTTCTTTTTTTCCCCCTTCCAGCTGTTTCCATACAGCCCAGTTTGTAACTTCTTTATCTTAGAAATGTAGCCATCTCTGTGAAGCCCCAGCTCAAGGCCAGAGGACTTTTTTTCAAATATTTTGTGAAAAACTAGTAAGGGTGTGTCTAGATCAGGAGTGCTTAATTTTTTAGCCAGTTGCCAAGGAGACCAGGGCAACACAAAAATAGGAAGTTTATCTACAGTGAACTCTTTTATAGGGACTCTTTTGCTGAAAGTCCTAAATCAGCCATGGTGAAGACTTCTGGAGAAGGTCAGTTAAGACTTTTCTGTGGGCCTGGTACAGAGGGGGACAATTTGGAAGGCAGAAATAAGAGCAGCTCTGTGGATCTGAGAATGAGGAAGGAGAGATGTAAAAGAATATTGGGAGAGGGCTTTGGGATCTTAATAGCAACAAAAACTTGAGCAGTAGAACAGATAGAACAGAGGAGGAGACGGGAGTGAGATTCCAAAAAGCCTGTGAGGGACTTTAAATTCTTAGTAACCTGTTTTTAGTGATGACAAAGCAACATTAAAGGCCATTTTCATTACATCTTGTATTAGGGTCTGAGGATTCTTCTCAGCGGGTTTGAGCTTTGCATTAGGTGGTAAGAGGACTGGGTGGGACCCGGTGCGGGCACTGACAGGAGAGGAGAGGAGTGAGTGAATGGAGTGGTACCTCAGTACCTGCAACCTCAGCAAGGGAGCAATGGTCTGAGAACCAGTCGAGATTTGGGTTTTTGATCTAGATATTGGAGGGGAGAAATCAAGTTGCTGAGGTGGGAGTGACAGCAGAGAGTCTAGAGCACAAGGCTGAGGGTGAGCATCTATTGGAGAAGCATAGTTCAGGATGTGAGCAAAGGAGAGAGAAGGCCTCCACATAGCGAAATCTCCTTTCATTCTTTTGAGCACTTGCAGAAGTTAAAAAGGTCACACAGAATTTGAGGATCTAGACACCCCTCTGGGGGCCATCGGTTTTGGTTATCTAATTCGTAATATGGCCAATGCTGTGTACAGAATTTGATGAGGAGTTTGGGTTCCATCTGACAGTCCCTGTATGCTCACATCCCCATGACTTACAATAGAAGTCTGCTCTCCCCCCCCACAGCTGTGACTGTTTGTGGCTTTGATAGTCTGCCGGGCAAACATAGTAATCTAGGCTAGCCAACCTGCATCTGGCTCACGTGTCCCTACATCTATAATGTTTGTTTCCATTATCTATGGTACGGAAGGGATTTAATGGAATTTTAGTGGGATCCTGTTAATCAGGGATATCCCAATAGGAAAGACCTATAGCCAGCTGACAAATGACTGGGTGGAGAGATGGCCACCAGGTTCGTAAGGGGGCTGTATTCGAGATAGGCCATACTTCGTGTCCAGTAGGATTTGTGATCAGCCATCGCAGCTTAAGGGGCTGATGAGGGTTAAGACTACTGGTCGTCAAGGGGAGAATAAATATCTTCCAGGATCTTCTTTACAACCATTTGCGATGTTTCTTTTTTCTTCTTTTTTATTTCTTTTTTTTGTGTGTGTGGGGAAGGCTTCAATACATCCTGAAAATGTATGTTCAAAGACTAGGAGTTATTTAAGTCCATACCTTACTGGCTTAATTTCAGTAAAGTCCACTTCCCAGAATTGTCCTCGTCTGGTTCCTCATAGGTGCTTTCCTGCAGGAAGCTTGGAAGTGTAAGCTTTAACCAATTAATGGACCTGACAGGCTTTTGTTACCCATTCAGTTATTTCCTTTTGCTGTGAGTAGGTTAGTGGAAAACTGTGTTCTTGATCCTTCACGAATGAATGCAGTTTCTTTGAACAAAGGTGAGTGAGTTGATGAACATTTGCTACTGACATAGTTAGAGCCATGATTATAGGAGTAGTTACTGAAGGATTAAAAAATTCCACTTGGGGGGCCTTCAGGGTTAAAAGTTATTTTGGCCCAGAGCTTGGTGAGAAGAACTCTGCCCATCAATGGGGCCAGGCATTCTGGGATTACTAGGAAGGAGTGATGGATTTTTCCTTTTCCCTGGTCCATGGTCCTCTTAGTTGTCAAAGCCCGATATTTACTTCTGTTAGACTCTTGAATTAGAGACCTTTTATTCGGTAGAGGGCCCAATGGGCCTTATGGGCTGAGTATATTGCCCCTGTATCTACTTCAAAGTTTATTGTGTTCCCCTCCATTTCAAAAGTTACCTTGAGGTCAGGGAGAGGATCTGAGCCCGGACTTTCTTAGTATTCCTCCAGAGTCAGAATATCTGGCTGGCATGGCTGTCTCTTTCTAGGGCACTCTTTGGCCCAGTGTCCTTTTTCTTTAGAGTAGGCACATTGATCTGAGGCCAGGGGTGGCCTCTAGTGTGTGCCCAGGTATCCCTTGCTGTCTCTCTGTTTCTTAGTTTCTGGCCTATTTGTTGTTGTGACCAGGACCTTAGTCAATGCCTTAGTCTGTCTTTTGTTTCTTTTATCCTCACTCAGCTCCCTTCTCTTCCTCAGTTTCTCTCTTAAAGTATACCTTCTCGGGTTCTCTGACTAAATCCCTCAAAGTCATATCTTGTAATCCATCTAAGCATTGTAACTTTCTTTTAATATCCAGGGCAGCTTTCCCAATAAAGGCCATTGTGACAGATGCCTTTTGATCCTCTGCCTGAGGATCGATAGGAGTATGTCTCTTATATGCCTACATAATTATCTCTAGGTACATACAGGGAGATTCATTAGGCCCTTAAATAATCTCTCTTACCTTGGCCAAATTAGTTGGTCACCTAGCGGCCACTAAGATACCCACTATTAGAGCCCGGCGATAAGTGGACAGATGCTCCCTACCTTCAAAGGTGTTGGGGTCCCAGTTGGGTCGTTTCAAGAGAAAGCCGGCTTTGAATATGTTGGGAAGTTGTGTCGGTCACGCATTTGGTCCGAGGATACTTTTTTCTAGCCTCCAGGAGGATTCTCTTTTGTTCCTCTGTCATGAAGAGAGTGCCTCGGAGTTGTTGGCAGTCATCCCAAGTAGGTTGGTGTGAAAACATCAATGACTTCACCAGATCTGAGAGCCAGGTTGGGTCCTCAGTAAAAGGGGGATTGTTATTTTTCCATTTATATAGGTCTGAAGAGGAGAAGGCCAATACTGGTAGGCTTCCATTTTTTTCCCCATGGCCATCGTCAATCATTGGCCCTTAGGGATGGAGGGAAGCAACACGGGAGTTCCAGGGTTTTCAATCATTTGCCACCAGCGAGTTCCTTTAGCATGTCCAGCTTCCTCCAGGGGAGGAGGGGCTGTGTGTGACGCAGGGGAGTTATCTGGAGGGCCCTGGGCTGGCTTAGCGTCCTCCAATTGCGGAGAGGCTGAGTCAGCAGCTGGAGAATCACTTAGAGGGTGTTGGGGGTTGTGGGACAAGGGTAGAAGATAAGGAAGGGGAGGAGAGTCCAGTAGAGTCAAATCTTGTGACTCAGGGAGAACAGAGGGTGGAGGAGGAGGAGGAGCAGAGGGGTTGAGAGATCGTGGGGGAAGGAGTAGGAACGGGGACACAGCAAGGAAAGGCTTCACCCACGGAAGAGGAGATTTGCAGAGGTCCTGCCAAGTTAAGGTATATTCCTGTTTATCAGTATGGCTATGTGGCCCTGGCTGTAAGACAATATCTCTGTCTTTTTAAATTAGTGGTAAGTAGAAAGATCCTTCTAGGGGCCATCCGAATCCAAAGGTGGGCCATTCTGAGGCACACAGAGTCTGCCAGGTCCAGCGTTTTACTGAAAAAGAAACATTCTGAGCCCTTAAGCGGACTTTGGTCCATAGATCAAGGGTCAGGGACAGAGGCATTGAAGTGATCTGTCCCATAATGAAAGATACACAAACAGTAAAAGCAACGACACAGGACACAGACAAGAGAAAACAATAAAGACAGGCAATGGACGTCCAACACTGAGACCAAGACTGAGCAGGCGGCAAAACCCGATGGGCTGGCAATACCGAATCTGAAACAAAGTATCACTGAGTCAAGGGGACTATTATTCCTCGATTCCCGAGTCCTCTGTGGCCTCCCCCAGGGACTTGGCTTGTGGCTCTGTGACACGTCTGCCAGCCACCATCAAAGAGAGCTCACACACTTCATCGACAGCCATTTTGCCAAGCCCTAACCTGAAACCTGAAACCAGAAAGAGGCGCCTTACTTACCCTGAGAGTAGCCCATTGGGGTCTCTCGTTCACCGCTGCTGGATTTCGGTGGAACCTCCATATATAAAGATCGGAAGAGCATTGGGGGAAGAGACCACTAAGAGACTCTCTCATGCAAAAACAAAGGGTTTATTGGGGGTCCAGCATGCTGGGGCTCAGAGCTCATTTGAATAGAGCAGAGAACCCTGAGAACAGCTTAAGCAGAGCTTATATACTTTCCTTGAAGAGGGCAGGGAGGAAAGTTTATTGATGGGCCTGGGCGGGTGAGCAGTTTGCGTGCAACTGGGTGAGGGAGTACATTCTGAAGTTTGGCTGTTGGGGACAGCACATTCTGGGAAAAAGTTTAGAAAACACTTCTCAAGATTTCAACAGTGTTTTATTAAGCATACAGAAAAACAGGAAGTGACAAGAATCTATTTTATTAACATTTCACTACCGACTATACTTTGCCAGATTTCCTAAAGTCTCTATTGATATCTGCATTCCTACATATTTTCCCCAGTTCATCATTGTGATTAATTCTTCACATGTGCTGACATTTACATTCACTCAATACCCGAAACCCTATAGCTAAAGAACTTTTGGTCCAAATCCTATACTCACTCTCCTTTATAAACATACCGACTATCTTCCTAATACTCCTGACTATCAATTTTGACTGGAAGTTCTCTTTGAAAATCAATCATCCAAGTTACAAGGTCCTATGCTTAATACCGCAATCAAGGGCCCAATGCCCTTCTGGGCTTCAAATCTTACCTAGATTTCTGTTTTCAGATTCCTATATTTTACCTATATATTCTTGAAAATATCGCAGATTCCCAATACCATTATTCATCCAGAAGAATGATTTCTATTCCAAATCAAACCTGTTATTAACCCTAACCATACACTGTTCCTTCAATCTAACTTTAGAGAAGAGCAAGGACAGAGTTGGTCTTAAAATACAGGAATGTAGGGGATCTTCCAACTGCTGAGAAACTCAAAGGTCTATGCGCAAATGATCCCTAGAGAAGTTGTAGGCACCTATGAAAGAACTGAGAGAGCAAAAGTCATCTTTCATTGCAAAAAACCTGGTCAGCATGAAGGGATGTGTCTGAATCAGCCTCTCTCTTCTTTATGTAGAGAAGAAGGACAAAACGAGGCCTCTGTGGAGAGCTGTTCCTGGTTACCAATATTTGATATACCATTCTAACTTGTGAAAGTGTCAAAAAAATTAGGGACAGCCTCCATTTCATGGGACCTTTGGAAGCAAATGTTAGGACAATGTGCTTGCCAAGGCATTGACCTCATTCAGTTCCTGAAGGAAGTGACCTCTCCTCACATTCTTGGTGATGGAACTCTCTGAACTTGGGATCCAGGCATCCAGGCACACAAATCTAGTCCCAGGCCCAGTCCCAGTGGTCTCCCTTCTTTTGATTTACCAAGGACAGAGTCAGTCTTTCTTGGTATCTACTGATGTGAGGATGGCCAAATGCCAGGAAAGCTCTGAAGAGTGGCCTTTCCTGAGTAAGCAGGAAGTGGCTCACCGCTGTCTCCTGACAACTTCACAGAGTTGGCCAAGGAAACCAGATCTGAGACAGAACAGGCCATTTGATGGGAACATAGTACGGCCCACCAGTCAGAGGTCACACCCGATAGTCAGAGACCTACTTTGGGAAAGGAGGTGACTTTGTGGGTGTGAGTGTGTGTTTGTGATTTTGTCTCATGTTTTGAGAATAGGTAGGAAAGGCAGTTTGTTTGGTTTGGAGTGGACGATTTCTAACAAGTGATTTGACAAGGCGAGTGTTTTTAAGTCTGTGTATCCCACTGTGTCCATGGTTGTAGACATTAGAAAAGAGAATGCATCAAAGGATGTGTCCAGGCTAGTAGAAAGCTTACCAGAATTCTTTCTGCCCAATGTATGAAAGTAATGCGGCTTGCCTTATGGATGGGTAACACCTGCTATCTTCCTAAGTTCCTGTTTTCTTCCTGAATTCTGGCCACTCTCCAGAATAGGCTCATGATTTTGTGACCAAGATAAGTACCGCCTCTAAGCTCTGTGACATGGCCATGTACTGGATAGCTGAAGGGAATGGTGAGCATCTCAGAAAATTCAGATATCAGTGTGACCAGGAAAGTCTCAGTGGAGAAACACTGCTTTGGGCCATTTGCTAACCTATTGTTCTGTTCCCCTGAATGTCAGGAAGGTCTTTGCCTCAGGCCACCCCTTTGTGAAGTATAAAGAAAACAGTTTTCAAATGGAAATGAATGGGCATCACCTGTGGCTCTTTGCTTAATTGCTTTGGAAAGGGATGTGTCTGAATCAGCCTCTTGGCCCTGTGTGAGGTTGTGGCTTAGATTCTCAGCACCTGGTGGATGTAAAGAGAGATCCCATGTGTGCATCCAAAACCAAAACGGCCAAAAAGCAGTCCTTGTGGATGAAGTCTGTCGCCTTCCTCTTTAAAGTTCTTGAACTCCATCAAGTGAGAATAGGGATCCTTTGGGTCAAATGGGTTCTTCAAAGACCTGCAGAGGTGCTTGTGATTTCTCATGACTGCAAATCACATAAAAATATATACCTGACACTCAGTTTTCCACAAATTGGAGAAGCATAGAAGTATTAACGTCTAGCATATTTGATCACTCCTGTTTCACATGAAGGGTGTCCAGACCACCCTGAATTTACGCCAATGAGGGGCAAGGGAGTTATTTTGGACACTCTCTTGGACTCCGCCACTCATGGAAACCTTCCGCCAGAGCTTGTGATTAGTGTCTATATGGAAGAAGATGAGGGCCATATGGGAGGGTTTTGGTTTTAAATTTGGTCATTTGTGTCCAGTATGAAGACATGACCTGGACCACCTGGGCTTGAACTCTGGTGTGATTCCCCTTAGAGACTGAATTCAGAGAAGTATTGCCATGAATTTTGCTGGGATTTTAGGAGTCCACCCATGAGAATCACCCTTGGAAACTGAGATCTAGGCCCAGGTTGGCTTTCCACAGAGCCCTGGGTATCTCAGCCAGGATATCACATGATTTAATTCTGAAAGACTTGCCAGCCATAGTTGAGAGTCACAACACCCATGGACGTCACATTGTAGACCTCAATGGGCCTGGCTTCATGTGACATTTTGGCCACTCTTTGGGAAGCCTTGCCTGTGAGAGTTCTACAGAGCATTCATTGAAATGAGCTTCCTCACCCTTTAATGGTTCCTGAATGAATTGAAACCCACAGTGCCTGCAACGTCATCCTTGAAAAATGCCTAGATAAATACGATGAAATTTTTGAAATTCCCATGACCAGGTGGCACTGGAGAAACTTTGGATGTCCTGTTGCTGATCGTAAATATGCAAGACAGTGCCTTGATTGAGTGGGTTTCATGAAAATGGTGTAGAACAGAGATGCCAGTATGTTGGAACCTGCTGAGTAGTGGGCCTAGAGCAGTGGTAGGCAGATGTGTGATAAAAAATTTGTGGTGGGGCCATGTGGATCTGCCATTGGCTTCCAAATGGCTTGTGACTGACATGGTGCAGCCAGCAGACCCTTCCATGTAAAGGCTTCTTGTTATATGGAGATGTTTCCGGGCAATGTTCAGAATCAGGTTGCTATAGACATGTGGCCAAGCTATGTGGGATAGAAGCCTGGTTGGTGCATTCTCCTGCAGACCCTGACCAACCACACATGAAAGAATTGCCTCCAGAACTGTGTCCCAGTTGAACTTCTTTTATTTCATGAAGCAAATGCCAAAGTCCCAGTGCAGCAGCAAGAAACACCACGAAAAGTGGAGGATGACCAAATCGCTTCCCAGTCCACATGGGAATACACTTAGCCCCCAGTGGCCACAGTTTACTTACAAAGAGAGAATTCACCACTGCTGCCTCATGTTCATTGGAAAATAAGAAATCATGTCCTCCAGGTCACATAGATGCAGACACAGCTTTGATGGTCTAACTAGAAAGAAGCTAAAGCTCCTGACAAAAACATATATTTCAAGTGCCCAAACTCAGAGGCAGTTTCTCAAGAAGTATTTAGGCCAGCAGAGCTCCATATATATGGAGTTTTTATCCTGTCCCATACTAGGAAAACTCCTCTACCACTTCCAAGGTTGTAAACTCCTGAGCATATTATTCACAGATTTTATTACTCTACTCCTCTAATTGTGTCTTACTTTGGGGGAAGGAAATGTCAAGGAATTGTTCTGGATGAGAGTGGGAAGATTTTGTTTAGCACATATTTGCATACACATTGGTTTCATTTTTCTATTTTACATTTGATATACTGAATCCCTGACACTAACACATACCCTACTAGATTCTGAATACTAATCCTAATATGATGGAGAAAAATAACCGAAACAGAATAGAAATACAAGCAGTTCAGAGGAGGCACGTTGTATACTTGGACTTGCCTTTTGCATTATATAGGGTAGGAGTTATAAATCTAGTCAATTTTTTGTTGAAATAGTTTTCCATGTGCTTTTACAGTTAACAAATATGTGAATTCCTGTCTCCCTTTCTCTGTATTCTATTCAGCACATGTATTTTTATATGCACATTGAGAATCCTACCTGGTATCACACGTACATTCTTGTGAGTTACATAACTTGGCAGATACAAAGTGTGAGAAGAGATCACTCCTCCTAAACGCTGTTTGAACTGAAAATTCAAACTATGGGTGAGCTTCCTAGTTGAAAAAAGTTATACATAAATCCATATCCAGTAAAATGAATATTTTTGGATCTGTGGATGATATGTATTTCACGGTGTAATTTGATTGGCATATATATTGCTAATTTTTAAAATCTGTGTGTGGTTATATATATATATATATATATATATATATATATATTTATATATATATATATATTCTCTCCAGATATTTCAAAATATTTAATATATGTGTCTTATTATACACTCCCTAAATTCATTCATGAATATGTATGTGGATTTATAAAAAACTTTTCACAAGATTATTCTCAGAAATATTCATTCACCTGATATACGTATTTTTTTCCTAGTATTGAAAACTAACTTCAGTGAATGGTGCATATGAATCCTAATATTTCTACAGTAACTGATCCAGTTTCACATCAATGCAAGTAGATTCCTATGGGACATGATAAGTATTTTGAAGGTCATTTTTATTTCAACACTGGTACATTACTATTTCTTCAGTTTATGCACATTATAGGATATATATTTCATCCACAAGTTCACAAATTTATAGGCATATATTTCACTTTCAATCACTTTCTGGTTCAGAAAACACGTGTTCCGCCATGTTTCAAACTGGTCTTTTCATGAGACTTCTTTCAAAACACATTATTTTTGATTTCCATAATCACTTTTGAAGCAAAACTCACACACTCTTCATGATAAACCATAAGCCTAGGATTACAATTAGATGTATAACTAGTTGTTATGAATGATTCTATATCAATATATGATTTCTTGAGAGGCAAGATGGCTGCAAAGGGAGTGCAGTAACTCCGTGTACTGCGTCACTGTGAGGGAAAATGACGAGTTAGAACGGCTAAAAGCTATCTTGTTAGGAATTTCCAGCAAAATTGGGGTGCTCCAAAACCTAGTGGAAGGATTTTCATCGCACGAGGATCAGCTTCAGGGGCTCAAATGCAAGCGATCTGTCCGTCTGTATGGAGCGCTGCTTGTTCGGCAGATCACCCCATGGCTGGAGTCTGTGGCGCGCGCTGGGAAATGACAGGCTGGTGGCGCAGAGATACAGCAATGCTGATTTTGTGGGCTCCTGCCAGCTAGGCATTTGCTGAGCTCGGAGCTGAATTCTGGGTTGGAGACAGGGAAAGGAAACGTTCCAGGTTGGTTCTCCACACCGGTCAGACCACGGAGGAAGCCAGCGGTCACCATCTTGGAGAGCTGACGTCACCATCCTTGTTTTCGACTGATTGCAGCTCTTTCAGCTATAGAACAGGTAATTTCAGGCTGACAATTGTCTGCATCTCGCAGACAAATTGCTCAGACTTAGTGCTAAATAACCCGCGGAAACTGCTTCTTGGAGCCTGCTCCTATCAGAACACGCACCGAGCCCGGAGTGTCGGAGTTCCGGCTCCCGGAGCTGCTCTGGCCCAGGGCTATAGAACCCGCTGAAACTGCTTCTTGGAGCCTGCTCCTGTCGGAGCATGCACCATGTCCGGAGAGGCCGAATTCTGGCTCCCGGAACTGTTTTGGCTCGGTGATAAAGAACCCGCGGAAACTGTTTCTCGGTCCGGGTCCTGCTGAATACTGTGGAGGCCAGAGGGGCCGAACAGAGCCGCCGCCCGGGCCCGTAACAGGTCCAGCGACCTGCCGGCGTGGTAGTCAAGAAAACCCGGAGGCAGCACTGGCACAGGAGCCGGCGGTAGCTGCGCGGCGCGGGTCTCCCAGCTACCGCTCCCACCAGTGCTGACAACTGAGGTCTCTTGCACCGACTCGCCTCGGCGTGGGACTCACGGCTACCGCTCCCACCAGTGCTGACAACTGAGGTCTCTTGCACCAGATACGGGGGCGTGGCTACCAGAAGGTAAGCAAATTGGCTGGGGTTTCTCAGCCCCAAGCTCAACAAACTTAGGGCCTGAGGGAGGCCAACAAGAAGAGTGTGCCCAGGCACTAATGAAACAGCTGCTCCACGCGTGTGCAAGGTAGGTGGAACTGTGAACACCGACAAAACAGGCCCAGTGAACCGCCAGACACATCCCTCCGGTTGGGGGAGGGGCAGAGCCACCGGGCGCCTGCAAGGTAGGCGGACCCGCGACCCACCAGCAGAAAATGCACAGCAATCCACAAAGCGGCATAGCCACCCCCCGAGCCTACAAGGTAGGCAGACCTGTGACCTACCGGCAGGTCATGCCCAAAAACCTGCGGAGGGGCACAGCTGCCCCACGTGCCTGCTAGGTAGGCTGAACCGTGACCACCAACAGAACAGGCCCAGCGGCCGGCCAGACACATCGCCCCGCCCAGGTTGGGGGAGGGGCAGAGCAGCCGGGCGCCTGCAAGTTAGGCATACCTGCGAATCACCAGCAGATCAGGCCCAGCAACCGCGGAGCGGCAGAGCCACCCCCGGGCCTGCAAGGTAGGCACACTTGCCACCCACCGGCAGGTCAGGCCCAACAAACTGCGGAGGGGCACAGCTGCCCCACGAGCCTGCTAGGTAGGCAGAACCCTGACCACCGACACAACAGGCCCAGAGGCCGGCCAGATACATCGCCCCGCCCCGGTTGGGGGAGGGGCAGAGCAGCCGGGCGCCTGCAAGGTAGGCAGACCTGCGAATCACCAGCAGATCAGGCCCAGAAACTGTGGAGCGGCAGAGCCACCCCCGGGCCTGCAAGATAGGCGCACTTGCCACCCACCGGCAGGTCAGGCCCAAGAAACTGCGGAGGGGCACAGCTGCCCCACGAGCCTGCTAGGTAGGCAGAACGCTGACCACCAACAGAACAGGCTCAGAGGCCGGCCAGACACATTGCCCCACCCCGGTTGGGGGAGGGGCAGAGCCGCCGGGCGCCTGCAAGTTAGGCAGACCTGCATCTCACCAGCATATCAGGCCCAGCAACCCGCGGAGCGGCAGAGCCACCCCCGGGCCTGCAAGGTAGGCGCACTTGCCACCCACCGACAGGTCAGGCCCAGCAACTCTCAGAAAGACCCAGCTGCTCCATGCGCGTGCAGGGTAGGCGGAACCGTGACCACCGACAAAAGAGGCCCAGTGGACCGCCAGACACATAGCTCCGGTTGTGGAGGGGCAGAGGCGCCTGGTGCCTGCAAGGTAGGCGGACCCGCGACCCACCAGCAGAACAGGCACAGCAATCCACAGAGCGGCAGAGCCACCCCCCGAGCCTACAAGGTAGGCAGACCTGCGACCCACCGAAAGGTCAGGCCCAAAAAACTGCGGAGGGACACAGCTGCCCCACGTGCCTGCTAGGTAGGCTGAACCATGACCACCAATGGAACAGGCCCAGCGGCCGGCCAGACACATCGCCCCGCCCCGGTTGGGGGAGGGGCAGAGCCGCCGGGCGCCTGCAAGTTAGGCAGACCTGCAACTCACCAGCAGATCAGGCCCAGTGACCCGCGGAGCGGCAGAGCCACCCCTGCGCCTGCAAGGTAGGCAGACTTGCCATCCACCGGCAGGTCAGGCTCAGCAACTCTCAGAGGGACACAGCTGCTCCACGCACGTGCAATGTAGGCGGAACCGTGACCACCAACAAAACAGGCCCAGTGGCCCGCCAGATACATCACCCCGGTTGGGGGAGGGGCAGAGCCGCCACCAGCGCCTTTTAGGTAGACATACCTGCAACCGACAGACAGAACAGGCCTAGTGGCCAGCGGAGGGGCAAAACCGCTGCTCACTCCTGCAAGGTAGGCGGACCTGTGACCACCGAAAGAACAGGCCCATCGAAAGTAGAGGCACAGCGGCCTCCCGGCGTGGTAGGCACATTGCCTCAATTGAAGGAGGGGCAGAACCACCGCCAAAGCCTGCAAGGGAGACGATGCAGCTATACAAAAGCAATATAAATATATAGGGGGAAAAATCAATAACACAACAGTTTCACCAAGCAGAAAGAAACGCGATCAGTATGAAAAGACAAGGAAAAAAAGGACCACAAGCAATGCAGGTCAATTCAACTTTAGAAGAGGTAATATCTGCAGCAGATGGAATGTCAGATAAAGAATTCAGGATATACATGCTTCAGATGATCTGGAGTCTCAAGGAAGATATTAGACAGCAAAATCAGACAATGAAACACCACTTCGACCACTTCGACAATGAATTACATAAACAAATCCAAGAAGCAAAAGATCAATTATTCAGGGAGATAGAGGTTATAAAAAACAAACAAACAGAAATCCTGGAAATTCAGGAAACAATAAACCAACATAAAAACTCAATTGAGAATACTACCAGCAGAGTAGAACACTTAGAAGATAGAACATCAGACAATGAAGACAAAGTATTTCAACTGGAGAAGAACATAGACAGCTCAGCAAAGCTGTTAAGAAACCATGAGCAGAACATTCAAGAAATATGGGAAAACATAAAGAGACCAAACTTAAGAGTCATTGGGATACAGGAAGGTATTGAGGTCCAAACCAAAGGAATGAGCAATCTATTCAACGAAATAATATGAGAAAACTTCCCAGACTTGAAGAATGAGACAGAATCCCAAATCCTAGAAGCCTACAGGACGCCGAATGTGCAAAATCATAAGAGATCCACACCTAGACACATTATAATGAAGATGCCCAACATACAGAATAAGTAGAGAATTTTAAAAGCTACAAGAGAAAGGAAGCAGATTACATTTAGGGGTAAACCAATCAGGATAACAGCTGATCTTTTAACACAGACTCTGAAAGCTAGAAGATCCTGGAATAACATATTTCATACACTAAAAGAAAATGGGTTACAACCAAGAATTGTGTATCCCGTGAAATTAAGCTTCAGGATGGAAGATGAAATTAAACCTTTCATGATAAACAAAAGTTAAAAGAATTTGCAGCTAGAAAACCATCTCTTCAAAACATCCTCAGCAAAATATTACAGGAAGAGGAAATGGAAAATGTCAATGAAAACCAACAGCGGGAGGTAGTACAGTGAAGGGGGGGGAATAATCAAAGAGGAAAACAAACCATGTTTAGTAACATAAATAAACCAATATGGCTGGAAGAACACCCATATCTCAATAATAACCCTAAATGTTAATGGCTTAAACTCACCAATTAAGAGACACAGGCTAGTAGAATGGATCACAAAACAAGACCCAACAATATGCTGCCTTCAGGAGACGCATTTAATAGGAAAAGACATACTTAGACTGAAGGTGAAAGGTTGGGAAAAATCATATCACTCATATGGACTTCGGAAAAAAGCAGGAGTGTCCATATTCATATCAAATAAAATAGATTTCAAGCCAAAGTTAATCAAAAGGGATGAAGATGGACACTACATACTTCTCAAGGGAACCATACACCAACAAGACATAACAATCATAAATATATATGCCCCAAACAATGGTGCAGCTATGTTCATCAAACAAACACTTCTCAAGTTCAAGAGTCTAATAGACCACCATACAATAATCATGGGAGACTTCAACACACCTCTCTCACCACTGGACAGATCTTCCAAACAAAAGTTGAATAAGGAAACTATAGAGCTCAATAACACAATTAATAACCTAGACTTAATTGACATATATAGAATATACCACCCAACATCAAGCAGTTACACTTTTTTCTCAGCAGCACATGGATCCTTCTCAAAAATAGATCATATATTATGTCACAGGGCAACTCTTAGACAATATAAAGGAGTAGAGATAATACTATGCATCTTAACTGATCATAATGGAATGAAATTGAAAATTAACGATAAAAGAAATAAGGAAAAATCATGCATCACTTGGAGAATGAACAATAGGTTACTGAATGATCAATGGGTTATAGAAGACATCAAGGAGGAAATTAAAAAATTCTTAAAGATAAATGAAAACACAGACACAACATATTGGAATCTATGGGACACATTAAAAGCAGTTCTAAGAGGAAAATTTATTGCTTGGAGTTCATTCCTTAAAAAAAGAAAAAACCAACAAATAAATGATCTAATACTTCAACTCAAAATCCTAGAAAAAGAAGAGAAAAACAACAGCAAAAGAAGTAGAAGACAAGAAATAATTAAAATCAGAGCTGAAATTAATGAAATCGAAACGAAAGAAACAATAGAAAAAATTGACAAAACTAAAAGTTGGTTCTTTGAAAAAATAAAAAAAATCGACAGACCCTTAGCCACGCTAACGAAGAGAAGAAGAGAGAGAACTCATATTACCAGCATACGGGATGAAAAAGGCAATATCACAACAGACACTTCAGAAATACAGAAGATTATCAGAAATTATTTTGAATCCTTATACTCCAACAAAATAGAAGATAGTGAAGGCATCGATAAATTTCTTAAGTTATATGATTTGCCCAGATTGAGTCAGGAGGATATTGACAACCTTAACAGACCAATATCAATTGAGGAAATAGAAGATACCATCAAAAGACTACCAACTAAGAAAAGCCCAGGACCGGATGGGTATACAGCAGAGTTTTACAAAACCTTTAAAGAGGAACTAATACCAATACTTTTCAAGCTATTTCAGAAAATAGAAAAAGAGGGAGAACTTCCAAATTCATTCTATGAGGCCAACATCACCCGGATTCCTAAATCAGACAAAGACACTTCAAAGAAAGAAAACTACAGACCAATATCTCTAATGAACCTAGATGCAAAAATCCTCAATAAACTTCTGGCGAACCGGATACAAAAACATATCAAAAAAATTGTGCAACATGATCTGGTAGGATTTATCCCTGGGATGCAAGGTTGGTTCAATATACGGAAATCAATAAATGTTATTCACCACATCAATAGGCTTAAAAATAAGAACTATATGATCATCTCGATAGATGTGGAAAAAGCATTCGACAAAGTAGAGCATCCCTTTATATTCAAAACTCTAGAAAAACTAGGGATAACAGGAACATACCTCAATATTGTAAAAGCAATCTATGCTAAGCCTCAGGCTAGCATCATTCTGAATGGAGAAAAACTGAAGGCATTCCCTCTAAAATCTGGAACAAGACAGGGATGCCCTCTCTCACCACTTCTGTTCAACATAGTTCTCGAATCACTGGCCAGAGCAAGTAGACAGACGAAAGAAAATAAAGGCATAAAAATAGAAAAGAAGAACTCAAATTATCACTATTTGCAGATGACATGATTCGATACCTAGCAGACCCAAAAGGGTCTACAAAGAAACTATTAGAGCTAATAAATGAATTCAGCAAAGTGGCAGGCTATAAAATCAACACGCATAAATCAAAGGCATTCCTGTATATCAGCGACAAATCCTCTGAAATGGAAATGAGGACAACCACCCCATTCACAATATCCTCAATAAAAGTAAAATACTTGGGAATCAACCTAACAAAAGAGGTGAAAGACTTATACAATGAAAACTACAGAACCCTAAAGAAAGAAATAGAAGAAGATCTTAGAAGATGGAAAAATATACCCTGTTCATGGATAGGTAGAAGTAACAACATCAAAATGGCGATAATACCAAAAGTTCTCTATAGGTTTAATCCAATGCCAATCAAAATCCCAACGGCATTTCTTGTAGAAATAGAGAAAGCAATCATGAAATTCATATGGAAAAATAAAAGACCCAGAATAGCAAAAACAATGCTAAGCAGGAAGTGTGAATCAGGCGGGATAGCTATACCAGACTTCAAACTATACTACAGAGCAATAGTAACAAAAACACCATGGTACTGGTAACAAAACCGGCGGGTGGACCAATGGTACAGAATAGAGGACACAGAAGCCAATCCACAAAACTACAACTATCTTATATTCGATAAAGGGGCTAAAAGCATGCAATGGAAGAAGGATAGCATCTTCAACAAATGGTGTTGGGAAAACTGGAAATCCATTTGCAACAAAATGAAACTGAATCCCTTTCTCTCGCCATGCACAAAATTAACTCAAAGTGGATCAAGGAACTTGATATCAAATCAGAGACATGGCATTTGATAGAAGAAAAAGTTGGCTATGATCTACATACTGTGGGGTCGGGCTCCAAATTCCTCAATAGGACACCCATAGCACAACAGTTAATAACTAGAATCAACAAATGGGACTTATTCAAACTAAAAAGTTTTTTCTCAGCAAAAGAAACAATAAGAGAGGTAAATAGGGAGCCTACGTCCTGGGAACAAATCTTTACTCCTCACACTTCAGACAGAGCCATAATATCCAGAATATACAAAGAACTAAAAAAATTAGACAATGAGATAACGAATAACCCAATCAACAAATGGGCCTAGGACCTGAACAGAAATTTCTCAGAGGAGGACATACAATCAATCAACAAGTATATGAAAAAATGCTCACCATCTCTAGCAGTCAGAGAAATGCAAATCAAAACCACCCTAAGATACCATCTCACTCCAGTAAGATTGGCAGCCATTAGGAAGTCAAACAGCATCAAGTGCTGGCGAGGATGTGGGGAAAAGGGTACTCTTGTACATTGCTGGTGGGACTGCAAATTGGTGCGGCCAATTTGGAAAGCAGTATGGAGATTTCTTGGAAAGCTCGGAATGGAACCACCATTTGATCCAGCTATTCCCCTACTCGGTCTATTCCCTAAAGACCTAAAAAGAGCACACTATAGGGACACTGCTACATCCATGTTCATAGCAGCACAATTCACAATAGCAAGACTGTGGAACCAACCTAGATGCCCTTCAATAGACGAATGGATAAAAAAAATGTGGCATTTATACACAATGGAGTATTACTCTGCATTAAGAAATGACAAAATCATAGAATTTGGAGGGAAATGGATGGCATTAGAGCAGATTATGCTAAGTGAAGCTAGCCAATCCCTTAAAAACAAATGCCAAATGTCTTCTTTGATATAAGGAGAGTAACTAAGAACAGAGTAGGGACGAAGAGCATGAGAAGAAGATTAACATTAAAGAGGGATGAGAGGTGGGAGGGAAAGGGAGAGAGAAGGGAAATTGCATGTAAATGGAAGGAGACCCTTAGGGGTATACAAAATTACATACAAGAGGATGTGAGGGGAAAGGAGGAAAATATAAGGGGGAGAAATGAACTACAGTAGAGGGGGTAGAGAGAGAAGAGGGGAGGGGAGGGGGGAGGGGGGATAGTAGAGGATAGAAAAGGCAGCAGAATACAACAGACACCAGAATGGCAATATGTAAATCAATGGTTCTGCAACTGATGTGATTCTGCAATCTGTATATGGGGTAAAAATGGGAGCTCATATCCCACTTGAATCAAAGTGTGAAATATGATATATCAAGAACTATGTAATGTTTTGAACAACCTACAATAAAAATTAATTAAAAAAAATATATGATTTCTTATATATTTTCAGACATCAATTCAATACATTATTTAAAGGGGAACCAGTTATATTATTTATTAACTGTATGATCTATTCATGCATTATCTCTATATTCATAGACACAGGGTACACCTATTTTTACCCTCAATACTAATTTATACGTTTTCAAAATATTCCTCAAAAAATGGTGGAAGAAATACTCATGTCACCTGATCTATATATACATTTTATCACAGTAATATTCTGTACAAAAAAATCAAAGGTCACCCTTAAGTTTGTACCAAAGCCTAAATGGAAAGTGAGCATGGATTACTAAAACCTTCCATGTCCAGGTGGCCTAATGCTCTCAAATGTCAATCTTATTGGTGACTACATTTTTGTTTCTTCCTAAGATTATATATTCAACCTCAAGCCTGTTGAAAATGTCTAATCCTATCACTCACTTTATACTTTGCCTGATTTAGTAATGTCTCTATTTATATCTATTTTCCTACATATTTTCCCCTGTTCATCATTGTGACTGACTCTTCACTTGTGCTGACATTTACATTCACTGTCTACATGAAACCCTATTGCTTAAGAACTTTTGGTCTAAATCCTATTCTCACTGTTCTTTGTAAACCTACTGACTATCTTTCTAATCCTACCGACTATCCCTTTTTGAGTGGATGTTCTCTTCGACATTCAATCATCCAAGGTACAAGCTCCTATGCCATTGTATATAGATTTATCTGAGGGTCTCCTTTCATTTCCAAGCAATTTCCCTTAAATAATTCAAAGCTATGTGTACCAATTAAGGGCCCAATGCCCTTCTGGACTTCATATCTTCCATAGATTTCTGTTTTTATACTTATATTTCACCTATATATTCTTGTAAATATCATAGTTTCCCAAAACCATTATTCGTCATGCAAAAGGATTCCTAACCCCAAATTGAACATGTTACTAACCCAAAACCATACATTGTTCTCTCAATCGAACTTTACAGAACAGCAGGGACAGGGTTGCTCTTAAAATACAGGAATGTAGGGCATGTTCCAGCTGTTGAGAACATCAAAGGTCCATGCAGAAATGATCCCTTGAGAAGATGTAGGCAGCTACGAAAGACCTGAGAGAGAAAAGTCATCTTCTATGGCAAACAACCTTGTCAGCATGAAGGGATGTGTATGAATCAGCCTCTCTCTTCTTAATGTAGAGAAGATGGACCAAAACAGTGCTAGGTGGAGAGCTGTTCCCGGGTGCCCATGGTTTATATACCATTCTAACTTGTGAAAGTGTCACAGGAAGTAGGGGCAGCCTCCATCTCATGGGACTCTTGAAAGCAACTGTTAGGACAAAGTGGTTGTCAAGGCAATGACCTCATTCAGTTCCTGAAGAAGTGATCTACCTCACTTCCTTGGTGATGGAACTCTCTTAACTTGGGATCCAGGAAGCCAGGCACCCGGAGCCAGTCCAGTCCCAGACCCAGTAGGCTCACTTGTTTGAATTTACCAAGGAGAGTGTCAGTCTTTCTTGGTACCTACAGATGTGAGGATGGCCAAATACCAGGAGAGCTCTGCATAGGGGCCTTTCCTGAGAAAGTAGGTAGTGGTTCACCGCAGGCTCCTGACAACTTCACAGAGTTGGCCAAGGAGACCAGATCTGAGATAGGACAGGCCATTTTGGGGGAACATAGTATGGCCCACCACTCAGAGAAAACTCCGGATAGTCACAGAGTTACATGGGGGAAGGAGGTGTCTTTGTGGGTGTGGGTGTGATTTTGTGGTTTTGTCTCATGATCTGAGAATAGGTAGGAAAGACGGTTTGTTTGATTTGGAGTGGTCTTCTTCTAGTAAGTCGTTGGACAAGGCAAGTGTTTCTATGTCTGTGTATCCCACTGTGTCCGTGGTTGTAGACATTAGAAAATAGAATGCAACAATTGATATGTCCTGTATAGTAGAAAGATTCCCGGCATTCATCCTGCCCAATTTATGAATAGACTGCAGCTTGCCTTATCCATGGGCAACACCTGCTACCTTCCTAAGTTCCTGTTTCTTCCAGAATTCTCACCACTCTCCAGAATAGTCTCATGGTTTTGTGTCCAAAATATGTACCACCTCCAAGCTCTGTGACATTGCCATGTCCTGGATAGCTGAAGGGAATGGCGAGCATCTCAGAAAACACAGATATCAGTGTGACCAAGAAAGTCTCAGTTGAGAAACCATGCTTTCGGCCTTTTGCTTATCAATTGTTCTGTTTCCCTGAATGTCAGGAAGGTCTTTGCCTCAGGCCACCCCTTTGTGAAGCCTGAAGAAAACAGTTTTCAAATGAAAATGAATGGGCACCACCTGTGGCTCTTTGCTTAATTGCTTTGGAAAGGGATGTGTCTAAATCAGCCTCTTGGCCCTGTGTGAGGTTGTGGCTTAGATTCTCAGCACCTGATGGATATAAAGAGAGATCCCATGTGTGCATCCAAAACCAAAATGGCCAAAAGAGCAATTATTGTGAATGAAGTCTCTCGCATTCATTTGTAAGGTTCCTGACCACCATCAAGTGAGAATACGGATCCTTTGGGTCAAATGAGTTATGCACAGCCCTGCAGAGGCTAGCCCATAGGTTTTTGGGTTTTCTCATGGCTCCAAATCATATAAAGAATCTATACCTGACAGTCAGTAGGCCTCAAATTGGAGATGCAGAGCAGTATTAACAGCTAGCCTATCTGATCACTCCTGGTTCACCGGATGGGTGTCCAGGCCACCTTGACTTTAGGCAAATGAGGGGCAAGGGAGCTTATTTTTGACACTGTCTTGGGCTGCACCCCTCATGAAAAACTCCAGCCAGAGGTTATGATAAGTGTCTATATGGAAGAAGATGAGGGACATGTGGGAGTGTTTGGTTTTAATTGTGGTCATTTGTTTGGCGGTTGGAAGAGATAACTGGATCCACCTGGGCTTGAACTCTGGCATGATTCCTCTTAGAGACTGAGTTCTGGAATTTACCTCAAAGAAGTATTGCCATGAAATGTGTTGGGATTTTAGGAGGCCACGCATGAGAAGCCTCCCTTGAAAACTGAGATCGAGTGCCAGGGTGTCTTTCCACAGTGCAGTGAGAATCTCAGCCAGGATATCACATGATTTTATTCTGAAAGACTTGGCAGCCATAGTTGAGAATCTAAACACATATGGAACTCATATTGTAGACCTCAATGATCCTGGCTTCATGTGACCTTTTGGCCACTCTTTGGGAAGCCTTGCCTGTGAGATTTCTCCAGAGTTTTAATTTAAATGAGCTTCCTCACCACATAATGGTTCCTGCATTAATTGAAACGTACAGTGACTCCAACTTCATCCTTCAAAAATGGCTAAATAAATACCATCAAATTTCTGAAATTCCCATGACCAGGTGGCACTGGAGAACCTTTGGATATCCTGTTGCTGATCATGAGTGAAATAATTCCCCACGCAATGACACTTCACCGGGAGAATTCCAATTTTATTGCTCAAAGCTGTGTGCTTATATAGAACTAAGGGGGAGATGGTAGGGCTTAGATAAATGGCAGCAACCCGTTTATTGGCAAGTTCTTTCAGATATCAGCTCCAGAGCCCAGGAATTAGTTCTCATTGGGGCTAAGGTTCCCCACAAGTGAGATTTGAAATTGGCGCTGACGTGAGAGTTCACAAGGGTGGGAACTTTTTGCGCCACTGCAGAAATGAAGAAGGTAGGAAGAAGAAGTCCTTAGGCGCCATGTTGAGGTTTTTCTCTGGGGTATGGCTGCCATTTATTCTTTTCCCAACATTCCACCCTTTTTGTTTTCTTAGGAAGTGGGGCGTCATTTGTCAGATCCGGCTGCTTCCTGCTGTGTGGGGGTGGTGTGGGGCCTAGAAAGAGAAGTGGAGGAATGCTCATGGAGCAGGTTTGGGATTATCATGGCAGCAAGAAATAAAACCCAGTGGCTATAGACAGCTACTTTCGTAGGGGTGAAGTCAATGAATGTTCCCTGAAGCCAAAGTTGTCGATGGCATGGAACTAGTCCTGGATGGAAGAGATTGTTGGTATCAGCCACTGGTCCTGTAACAGAGACTCTAGGAAATACTGGAAGCGTTGCCTGGACATGGCGTCACCAGCACCTGAAGAAGATCAGAGCAAATAAAAACAGAATGAAGATAAAAATTAAAGGAAATGTCATTTTTTGGCAGAAGTTCCATGTTGGGGGACTGACATAGAAGAGGCCAAGGGCCATGAGAAATCTTAGAAGGTGGTAAAGACTCATGAATCCAGGATGGCAGATTAAGAGGTTCTCAGAGCTCGTTGTCTCCCGCTGTCTGATACCCATTGCATTCCATCATGCCTGGTAGTGAGCTTCATCACTGAGTTACTGTTCTCTTGGAGATGTTGGGGGTTCATCGGTCATCAGAGGCTGGTAGTGCCTAAGCAAAAGCTGGTTGAAAGTTTGATTAGGAATTTTTTGCAGTTGGGTTTGAAGGCACTTCATTTTGCAGGGCAAGAGAGCACAAAAAGGAGCATCCCAATAAGGGGCCCCAAGATATGTAGTAAGTACATGGCAAGATAGGATTGGAAGAACCCTATGATGGGATTGGAGGAGGTATGTTTGAGAAATTCGGTCGATAATTCCTGCAATTTAACAACATTTTTTTTTTATTAGCCCAGATTCATTAACATAATAGCAAAATTCGTCTCTGAGGAATAGGCATGTAACCCCTTTTTCTGCAGTGAGAAGATCAATTGCCCTTTGGTTCTGTAAAGCCACTTGTGCCAATGATGTAACCTGCCGCTGCAAGGAACCCAGAGACTCAGCCATGGTATTGAGTGTTTCCTGCAGTTTTTGTTGAAGGTCATTGGATGCCCATAGAGCATGACCTATAGCTCCACCAGAGAGTCCGAGACTCGTCACTGAGGTTGTTAAAATGAGGCCTACCAGAACCGGCAGAAAGACTACCTTACGGGTGCGGGAAGGTAGGGCCAACTGTCGGAATTCGGTGGGAGTATACAAAGATAGCTGAGGAACTACAGTAACCAAGAAACAGGTGCCAGAGACATTGATCGTTGAGGTACTTAAAGACCCATTACACCAGAGGAAATGTTCAGGTTGCCTAAACACAGGGCTCTATGGGGTGTTGTAGCTCAAGGAACAAACGGGTAAAGGATTCATTATTGGCAGGTGGAAACAGATGAAAGGAAATAAAGTATTGGTGGAATAACTTTCCCACAGTGGGTTACGTGTCACATGTAGGGTTTGTCCTTTTTAGAGAAATTGTAGGGTTTTGCTGGAATATTTTCTGCCGCTAATGGGACTGCTGCTAGAAGTGGACGACTAAGTGAAGCACAGAGAAAGCACTGAGAAGTAGGCAAAGAAAGACGGGTGGAGTTTAATAATCAAAACGTTTGGTGTAGCAAATTGAGCCATGTGGGAGAGGGACCTGAGGGGGTTGAAGGCTCTGAATCCTCTTTGGATGAGCTATGGATACGATCTCGAAGTTTTGATTCGGAGTCCTTAATGTGTTCGACTACCTGGATGGTTGCCTTAGGTGGCGTAATCAGGGTGCGGCCAATAGTCATCCACCCTGTGGGTCTGACTGAGGTTGTCTGAGCATAGACAGCAAACTCAACATAGCCCCAACGTTTGGCCTTGGGGTCAGGTTTATCTAAAGTATACCATGCATTGTTATTGGATGAAGAGCCTTTATGCCACTTTATGTAACTAGAAGTCCACCCTTCAGGGTAACCGAGTGAGTGGTAAGAATAGCTACCACGTTCATCATGGAACCTGCATGACCAATAGGGGCACCCATTATATATCTCAGGCCACCAATGACAATAATCTTTTGTTTGATCAAAAAGGAAGCAAATGAAAGGCCAGTTCCAGCTACCAGGGACGAAGGTCCTTGAAGGTGACAATTTTAGGGAAATAGAGGTGCAGTTGTGGATGAAGCAAGTAGTTGCATCCACTCCGCGGACCGTCTGCATGCCATGTTCTGAGTATCGTTCCCGAAGAGTGAATAAATGCATGGTAGGTGAGGAGGGTAAAGACCAGTCCTGACAGAGCACAGAAAATAAGCAGAGCACAAAAAACAAGCAGTTAGAGAAGACTAGGGTGTTGGGAGAGCTCATTGTGCCTTCTTTAAGAGGAATTGGGCTGCAAGGAAAACCGTGTGAGCCGCAACTTAAATGGGTGAGATGGGTGTGGAGAGCAGGAGTAAAGGGGAGGTTCAGGAGGTGATTCTTGGAGTTCCTCTGGGGTGGCCCTGTCTTCAGCAGGTGGGGCCTCCTGGTGTTGTGGCTTCAACCTAGACATGTGAATCCAGGGAGTGAGACAGTTGTCTGGTAAGGAGAGTTTGGCGGCGGTAAGGGTAAAGAGAATGACAGGATAGGGGCCTTCCCATTTTGCGGCAAGAGTCCCTTTCTCCTCTGGGGTATTATAATAGACTAGACTAACAGGTGTTAAGGGAGGAGTGTTTGGAGAGGAGACTGGGTCCGGAAGAAGCCAGTCCTGATATTTCCAGAGTTCCGAGCGGAGATGGAGCAAGAGAGGCAAAGACAAATCTCGGGTGAGAGGTCCTTGTGAAATGACCAACCCAGGGGTTATAAGAGGTCTTCCATACATTATCTCAAAAGGAGACAGTAAAGATGGTTTCTTAGGGAGAGCTCTGATTCGAAGCAAAGCCAAGGGAAGGAGTTTGAAACAGTCTATGTTTAATTCCATTGTCAATTTGGTAAGGACTTCCTTTAGAGTACGATTTACCCTTTCCACTTTCCCTGAAGCCTGGGGGAAATATGGACAGTTGAAATGCCACTTGAAGGAGAGGGCTTGAGAGACCTTTTGTGTGATCCTAGAAGTAAACTCAGGGCCATTGTCATATTGTAGGGAAGTGGGCATACCAAACCTGGGGATGATGTCTGTAAGTAAGATTGAAGCTACAGTGGAAGCGTTTTTATTGGAAGTGGGAAATGCCTCAACCCAACCAGAGAAAGTGTCCACAAAGACAAGGAGGTATTTAGTGCGCCATACTGTGGGCATGTTGTTGAAGTCTACCTGCCAGTCAGCAGCGGGAATGTGTCCCCGGGCTTGGTGGAAAGGGAAAGGTTTGGGCCTTAAAGGAGTATGAGGGTTGGTCCGCTGACAGATCTGACAATTAGAGGCTATATTCTGTAGCATGGCTTGTCAGAGGGGGTGAGGGAAAAGAAACTCTGTAAAAAGAGGGTCAAAGACTGAGAATTGGAAAGGAATAGAGTATGAAGGAACTTGAAAAGATTCTTGTTCTTACTGAAAGACGTAGGGGCTTCAGATGAGCTGTCTAAAGTGGCCATTATATGTCCCCCATGGAGGCCATAATTGAAAGTGGTAGCAGCCATTCGTGCCGCCTGGTCAGCTTTGGCATTGCCCTCAGTGATAAGAAAGCCGTCCTTCTGATGGGACCTACAATGGACAACTCCCAACTGGGTGGGTAAGTGGCCTCTATTAGATTGGTTATAAAAGCTGAATTAGTGATCGCATTACCTTTGGTGGTAAGTAGGCCTCGCTACTTTCAAATATCAGCATGGGATAATAAGATATGGAAGACATATTTTGAATCAGTTTAGAGGGTGAGGGATTTGCCTTGTGCTAGAAGGCAGGCACGAGTGGATGCTATAAGTTCAGCCTACTTGTCTGTAGTTCCTGAAGGCAAAACTTTGGCCTCTATAATCTCAGTGGCTGAAAATACAGCGTATCCAGAGTAATGAGTTCCGTTCTCCCTAAAGGAACTGCTGTCAGTAAACCAGATAAGGTCAGGCTTGCTGAGTGGTCTCTCAGAAATGGAAGAATGACAGGGGAGGAAATCATCTAAGGTTTCCAAGCAATTATGAGTTGGTATGTGAGACATGGGAGTCATTGGGAGCAGTGAGGCAGGGTTCAGTGCAGAGCAGGGGAGGAAAATAATATTAGGGTTTTCCAGAAAGGAAGTGAGGGGCGACAGAAATCTGGATGTAGGGAGAGTTTGAAGGCCCTTTTAAGCTAAAAGATCCTTCAAGTGATGTGGGGAGTGGATAGTTCAAGGGGCCCCAAAAGTCAGATTAGAGGCTTCTTTGTGTAAAATTTGTCCAGTAGCCAGAGCTCTTAAGCAAGGGGCCCACCCATGGATGGTAGGGTCTAGTTGCTTGGACAAATATGACACAGGTGCAAATGTACGCCCATAGTTTTGACCTAAGACCCCAAGTGCTTGCCCCCCTTTTTCATGGACATATAGATGAAATGTTCTTGAAAGATCTGGAAGGTGAATGGCAGGTGCCTTTAAGAGGAGTTGCTGAAGCCTGCGGAAGTGGTAGATGGGAAAGGAGGCAAGAGATTCACTAGGGGGTCCCTTTGCTAGGTCATACAGGGGTTTGGAGAGAAGAGAATAATTTGGGATCCAGGCCCTAAAATTACCTGCTAATTCTAGGAATGATAGTATTTTGGCTTTCGTATAGGGCACTGAAAGATCACAGAGGAGTTGCCTCCTATCCAGTGTTATTTCCTTTTTCCCGGGTGTAAGGCAAAAACCAAGATAGGTGACCGAAGACTGGGAAACCTGGGCCTTGTGGGGAGACTCCCTATATCCCTTGTCTTCTAGGAATTTATGAAGCTGAGCGGTGTGGGATTGAGAGTGTTCCAGAAAGACTACATAGAAGAAGGTCATAGACATATTGAAGTAGAGTAGAGTCAGGACAGGTCAGGTGAAAGGATGTGAGGTCCTGGGCAAGAAATTGGCCAAAGAGATGGGGGCTATCCCTGAATCCCTGTGGGAGGACAGTCCAGGTAAGCTGATGAGAATGGCGGGTGTGAGAGTCAGTCCATGAAAAAGCAAAGATATCCTGAGATTCTGAGAACAGGGGAATAGAAAAGAATGCATCTTTTAAATCTAGGACTGAGAAGTGAGTAGTAGTGGCATGGATCTGAGAGAGGAGGGTGTAAGGGTTGGGCACTAGCGGGTGGATGGGGTCCACAGAGGAGTTGACAAGGCGAAGTTCTTGAACCAGCCTGTAGGACACGTTAGGTTTCTTAACTGCCAGAATGGGTGTGTTGAAAGGAGAGTGTGTAGGCCTAAGATACCCCTTTCATAATAAATCCTGGATGATGGGTTCTAATCCAAGGAGAAATGTGGTTGTGAGTGGATATTGTGGTTGACTAACATATCTTGAAGGGTCCCGTAAGACAATATGAATAGAACTGCATTTAGCCATAAAGGGTGTAATTGTGTTCCAAACCTCAGGGTTAAATGGTTTAGATAGTCGTGGGAGAGTGCATGAAGGAGGTGTATCTGCCCCTAGGAATATCATGAGGAAATGAGAGGTAGGAGAGGTGTGGGTTGATAAGTGAATGGTGACTTTTAATAGTGAGAGTATGTCCCTTCCCAGAAAGGGAATGGGGCAATGGCTCATAACAAGAAAGGAGTGAGTGAAGGACAAAAGGGATCGCTGCATATAACATGATTGGGGGGGGTTTGAGGAAAAATCTTTTTACCTCCTACCCTGACAATAGGAGTTTTTGAGGGTGTGGTAGGACCCTAATACTCCCTCAAAATCGAAAAAGCGGCACCAGTATCCAAGAGGAAGTTAATGAAGCGTCCATCCACCAGGAAGGTGACCCTAGGCTCTTGATTCTTGATGGTAATAGTCTGGAGGGAAGGCCCAGGACTCCATCAATCCTCCTCTGCCAAGCGCAGGTGAGGCTGGGGTTGCTGGGCAGCAGACCAACCTTCCTTCTGGGTTGTTGGGCAGTCTGCCCCCCAGTGTCCACTTTGATGGCATTTTGCGCAGGGGTTGTAGGGTGTCCTCGGCGAAGAACAATTCCTGGTCCAATGTCCCTCCTTACCTCATTTGAAGCAAGCTCCAGGGGGGGTCATATTGGGACGGCATGGTGATGGCCTTCTCTGAATGAGCTGGGCCAACATTTGGAATTTGGCATTTTCAGCCCTCTGCCTACGGAATTCACTTTCATCCTCTCTACCATGAAAAACCTTGAAAGTGACAGCGAGGATTTTGGTCTGAGGAGTAGCAGGGCCCTGTTCAAACTTTTTAAGCTTGGCTTTAATGTAAGGGTAGCTTTGGGCCAGAATATATGTCATTAAGACATGACGGCCATCAGGGGTTTCTGGGTCGAGGTTTGTGTACTGCTGAAGGGACTTGGTTAGTCTATCCAGGAATTCTGAAGGTGTTTCCTCCTTCCTTTGAATGACCTCCTGCATCTTTTGAAAGTTAACAGCCTTGCGGGTGGACTTTTTCAGTCCCGCCAAGAGGCAGGATGTAAAAAGTTCACTAGACTGTAAGCCCATAGGGGATCCTGCTCTGGGACAGCATGAGGGCCTGTGGGTGGTTATGATTGGTCCTATGATTTTCATCAGCATGGGCTTGGGCTAGCTCCCAGAACCATTGCCTTTCCTTGGGGAGAAGTTTATTGGCCAAGAGCATGTAGATGTCATGATGAGTGAGGCTATATGCTTGCAGTACCCATTGAAACTCCCGAATGTAAGTGGTGGGGTCAGTGGTGAAAGAGCCTAACTTCCTCTCTAGCTGAGTAATGTCCGACATGGAGAAGGGCACGTGGACTCTGATGACACCCTTGGGACCAGCTACCTCACGAAGGCGTGCGATTGTCTTGGGCGTGGGAAGGAGTCCCTTAGACCTGATAACAGGAGGACTGAAAGAGGAGGCGGTGGACAGGAAGGAGAGGGAGGGGAAGGGAATGTCTCTGTGGAAGAGGAGGAGGTGGAGCAGGCAGAAGAGTGGGGAAGGGAGGGGGATGAAATGGAAGGTTGAGGATCCGTGGAATCAGGCAGAGGAAGAGGAGGATTTTGCGGGAGAGAAGGGTCAGTTGGGGCTGGGGGATAAGGTGGGGGTTGATCTGCTGGGTCGAATGAGGAAGAATCTGCGAAGTCAGGAGTAGAACAAGGGGAAGAGAGGGGTTTGCAAGCAAGAAGGACCTGAGAGGGAGGGCAGGAGGAGCAGAGACAGGGTGCTGTGTGAGAAGGCTAAAACATTCAATACAGGGAATCTCACTCCACTTTTTCAGATGCTGGCAGTAATTAAAAAGGTCCAAGAGGAGGTTTGGATCTAAGGAGCCTTCTGGAGGCCAATGATTGCCATTATCCAGTGGATATGTAGGCCAAACTTGGGTACAGAATTTGATTAGAAGTTTGGGCTTGATGTCTGGTGTGAGGGAGAGTGTGGCCAGATTTTTTATTAAACTTTAGAGAGGTGAGGTTTCAGGTACAGGTACAGATAAAGAGGTGTCCACAGTCACAGGGAGAGATGGAAGAGAGAGAGAGAGAGAGAGAGAGAGAGAGAGAGAGAGAGAGAGAGAGAGAGAGAGAATAAGTGTAAGCAAGAGAGACAAAGAGAAAACCCGGCCTGGAACGGACTCCGGGAAGCGCTCAGGGCGAATGGGGGTCAGGTGGGCATCCCCAAAATGACCAGCCATCATGAGGAAATACAGAGGGCACTACCTGATCGTCACCAGTGAAGTGCGATCTGTGAGACCCAATGGGTTCGGAGCCACGGGCAACCTGACATCAGGAAAGTTTTCGAACGCAGCAGAAGAAGTAAGTAATGAAAACAGAACTCCGGCTCCAGCAGAATGCAGTTCCAGGATGGGAGTTCAGTTTTCCCCGAGCAGAGAGGCAGCTTCAGCCAGACACAGCAGGCCCGCAGGAAACAGCAACTCTAGCCAGCAGCGGCAGCAGCAGCAGAGGAGGAAAAACCACAGAGCCTCTCATGTAAACTCAGAAGCCTCACACCCCAAAGAGAAACGGATCACCAGAGGGTCCACTGCAACCAGTAAAGGTCTTAGTGGGAGGAATTCCCTCCCCCCTACCAGGCGTCTAGAGTGTGACAGACGATCATGGTCACAAAGCCAGCGGTAGCCCGAAGCGAGTTGGCGAGCCGGGGTCAGGGGAGGCTTACATACAACAAATCAGTGGTGAGTGCAGGAAGCCTGCGTCTGAAAAGAGCAGACCAGGGCAGAGTGCCACGGTGGAGCAGTGGACGGGGCTCTTGTTGGAAAGAGCTCACCCATATCCTCACACGGGGCACCAGAATGAAAGAACTCCCCACGCAAAGGCACTTCACCGGGAGAATTCCAATTTTATTGCAAAAAGCTGTGTGCTTATATAGAACTAAGGAGGAGATTGGAGGGCTTAGATAAATGGCAGGCAATCCGTTTATTGGCAAGTTCTTTCAGATATCAGCTCCGGAGCCTAGGAATTAGTTCTTATTGGGGCTAAGATTCCTGGCCAGCAAGGTTTGAAATTGGCGCCAGCAGAAGAGTTCACACGGGCGGGAACATTTCGCACCACTGCAGAAAAGAAGAATGTAGGAAGAAGAAGTGCTTAGGCGCCATGTTGGGTTTTTTTTTTCTGGGGTATGGCTGCCGTTTATACTTTTCCCAACAATGAGTATACCAGACAGTGCCTTGATTGACTGGTTTTTATGAAAATGGTGTTTAACAGAGATGCCAGAAAGTTGGATCCTGCTGATTAGTGGGCCAAGAGCAAAGGTGGGCATGTGTGTGATAAAACATGAGTGGTGGGACCATGTGGATATGCCATTGGCTTCCAAATGGCTTGTGACTGACATGGTGAAGCCAGCAGACCCTTATATGTAAAGGCATCTTGTTACATGGAGAGGATTCAGGACATTGTTCAGAATCAGGTTGCTATGTTCAAGAGGGCAAGCTATGTGGAATAGAAGCCTGGTTCTTTTATTCTCCTACAGACCCTGACCCACCACATGTGACAGAAATCCCTCACACACTGTGTCCCCGTTGAACTCCTTGTATTTCATGAAGCAAATACCAAACTTCCAGTGCAGCACCAAGAAACACCACGAAAATAGAGGATGACCATATGGCTTCATAGTCCACACTAGAGACATTTAGCCCCAGGGGGCCACAGTTTACCTTCAAAGGGAGAATTCAGCACTGGTGTCTCATGTTCATTGGAAAATAAGAAACCATGTCCTCCAGGTCACATAGATGCCCAGGTTTATGGTTTCACTAGAAAGGAAGCTAAAGCACGTGACAACAACATATATTTCAAGTGCCCAACCTCACAGGCAGTATCTCAAGAAGTCTCTAGGACAACAGACCTCCATGTTTTTGAAGTGTTTACCCTGTCCCTTACTTTTGGAAACTCCTCTAACACTTCCAAGGTTGTGAACTCCTGATCGCATTCTATTCCAGATATGTATTCATGGATTTTCTAACTCTTCTCCTCTAATTGTGTCTTACATGGGGTGAAGGTGTTGTCAAGGTATTGTTCTGGATGAGAGTGGGAAGATTTTTGTGTAGCACATATTTACATACACATTGGATTCATTTTCCAATTTTTCCATTCGAAATACTGAATCCCTGTCAGTAACCCATAACCTAATAGACTCTGACTACTAATCCTAATATGATGGAGACAAATAACCCAAACATAATATTAATACAAGCAGTTCAGAGGAGGCATGGTGTATAGTTGGTCTTGCCTTTTGCATGATATAGTGTAGGAGTTATAAATCTTGTCAATTGTTTGTTGAAATAGTACTCCATGTGTTTTTAAAGTTAACACATATGTGAATTTCTGTCTCCTTTTTTCTGTAGCCAATTCAGCACATGTATTTTTATATGCACATATAAAATCATACCTGGTATCACACGTACATTTTTGTGAGGTGGCTAACTTGGCAGAAACAAAGTATGAGAAGAGATCACCCCTCCTAAACGCTTTTGGAACTGAAAATTCAAACTATGAGTGAGATTTTTAGTTGAACAACATTATACATAAATCCATGTTCAGTAAAATTAATATTTTTGGATCGGTGGATGATATATATTTCACGATGAATTTTGATTGGCATATATATTGCTACTTTCTAATGTTTCTCTGTGAGATATATATATATATTCTCTAGATTTTCCAAATATAAAATATATGTGTCCTATTATACACTCCCTAAATAATTCACTCATGCTCATGTATGTGGTTTTATAATCAAATTTTCATACGATTATTTTCAGAAATATTCATCCACCTGAAATACATATTTGTTTTCTAGTACTGAAAACTCACTTCACTGAATGGTGCAAACAAATCCTTATATTTCTACTGTAACTGACCCAATTTAACATCAATGCAAGTAGATTCCAAAGGGGCATGATGTGTATTTTGACGTTCATTTTTATTTAACACTGGTACATTACTATTTCTTCAGTTTTTGTACATCATAGTATATACATTTCATCCACAAGTTCACAAATTTAAAGACATTTGAAACACATTCAATCACTTCCTGCTTCAGTACACATGTATTCCTCCTTGCTTTTGACTGGTTATTTATTGAGACTTCTTTCCAAACACATTATTTTCGATTTCCATAATCAACTTTGAAGCAAAACTCACACACACTTTATGATAAACCACAACCCTAATATTACCATTAGATGTATAACTGGTTGGAATGAATGTATGTATGTCAATATGACATTTCCTGTGTATTTTCAGATATCAATTTATTCCAATTTCTAAAGTTGGAATCTGTTATATTATATATTCACACATGGTACACCTATTTGTGCCCCCAATACTAATTTATATCTCTTCTAAATATTGCTCCCAGAAATGGTGCAAGAAAGACTCATGTCACCTGATCTACATATACATTTTATCACAGTAATATTCTGGCCACAAAATGCAAAGTCACACTTACAATTGTACCAAAGCCTAAATGGAATGTGAGTATGGATTATGAAAATCACCCATGTCCATGTTGCCTAATGCTCTCAAATGTCAATCCTATTGGTGACTACATATTTGTTTCCTCCTAAGATTATGTATTCAACCTCAAGCCTGTTGAAAATGTCTAATCCTATCAATCACTTCATCATTTGCCTGATTTCCTAATGTCTCTAATGATATCTGCTTTCCTACATATTTTCCCCAGTTCATCATTGTGACTGACTCTTCAAATGTGCTGACATTTACATTTTCTGTCTACCTGAAACCCTATTGCTAAGGAAGTTTTTGTCCAAATCCTATACTGACTCTTTTTTCTAATCCTATCAAGTATCTTCCTAATCCTACCAACTATCCTTTTTTGACTGGATGTTCTCTTCAACATTCAATTATCCAAGGTACAAGGTCCTATGCCATTATGTATAGATTTATCTGAGACACATGTGCACAACATAATTCAGAGTAAACTATCCCAATCAAGGATCCAATGCCCTTTTGGGCTTCAAATCTTACCTAGATTTGTGTTTTCATACATATATTTCACCTCTATATATCCTTATAAATATTGCAGGTTCCCAATACCATTATTCATGCAGCAGAATGATTCCTAACCCAAATCAATCATGTTATTAATCCTAACCATACTTTGTTTCCTCAACCTAACTTTACAGAAAAGCAAGGACAAAGTTGTTCTTATATAGAAATGTAAGAGATCTTCCACCTGCTGAGAACCTCAAAGGTCCATGCAGAAGTGAACCCTGGGGAAGATATAGAAAGCTATGAAGGACCTGAGAGAGCGAAAGTCATCTTTCATGACAAAAAAAAAAAAAAAAAAAACAGGTCAGGATGAAGGGGTGTGTCTGAAGCAGTCTCTCTCTTCTTAATGTAGAGAAGATGGACCAAACCAGGCTTGTGTGGAGAGCTGTTTACGGGTGCCTATGTTTGATATACCATTCTTACTTGTGAAAGTGTCACAGGAAGTAGGGGCAGCCTCCATCTATTGGGACACTTGGAAGCAACTGTTAGGACAAAGATGTTGCCAAGGCAGTGACCTCATTCAGTTCCTGAAGGAAGTGACCTATATAACTTTCTTGGTGATGGAACTCTCTGAACTTGGGATCCAGGAAGCCAGGTACCCAGAGTCATTCCCAGTCCCAGTCCCAGTGGCCACACATGTTTGGATTTACCAAGGACAGAATCGGTCTTTCTGTGTAACTACTGATGTGAGGATAGCCAAATTCCAGGAGAGCTCTGAAGAGGGGCCTTTCCTGAGAAAGCAGGTAGTGTCTCACTACTGGCACCTGACAACTTCACAGTGTTGGCCAAGGAGACCAGATGTGACATAGGACAGCCCATTTCGGGGAAACGTAGTATGTCCCATCAGTCAGAGGACACTCCGGATAGTCACAGACCTACTTGGGGGAAGGAGTTGACTTTGTGGGTGTGCGTGTGAGTTTGTGGTTTTGTCTCATGATCTTAGAATATATAGGAAAGTCGGTTTGTTTGATTTGGAGTGGACTGTTTCTAGTAAGTCTTTTGACAATGCGAGTGTTTCTATGTCTGTTTATCCCACTGTGTCCGTGGTTGTAGACATTAGAAAAGAGAATGCATCAATGGATGTGTCCTGTCTAGTAGAAAACTTCACAGCATTCATCCTGCCCAATTTATGAATGGACTGTGGCTTTCCTAATGGATGGGCAACAACTACTATCTTCCTAAGTTCCTGTATGTCTTCTTGAATTCTGGCCACTCTCCAGAATAGGTTCAGGGTTTTGTGTCCACGATATGTACCACCTCCAAGCTCTGTGACATGGCCATGTACTGGATAGCTGAAGGGAATGGGATCATCTCAGAAAACTCAGATATCATTCCAGAAACCCTGCAATGGGCCATTTGCTTATCTATTGTTCTGTTGCCCTGAATGTCAGAAAGGTCTTTGCCTCAGGCCACTCCTTTGTGAAGCCTGAAGGAAAGGGTTTTCAAGGGGAATTAATGGGCATCATCTGTTGCTCTTTGCTTAATTGCTTTGGAAAGGAATGTGTCTGCATCAGACTCTTGGCCATGTGTGAGGCTGTTGCATAGATTCTCAGCACCTGATGGATCTAAAGAAAGTTCCCACGTGTGCTTCCAAAACCAAAATGGCCAAAAAAGCAGTCATTGTGGACGAAGTCTCTCGCCTTTCTCTGTAACGTTCCTAACCTCCATCAAGTGAAAATAGAGATCCTTTGTGTCAAATGAGTTCTCAAAACACTGCAGATGATAGCCCATATGTGCTTGGGTTTTCTCATGATTCCAATTCACATAAAGAGTCTATACCCGAGAGTCAGTAGGCCTCAAATTGGAGAAGCAGAGCAGTATTTATGGCAGGCTTATTTGATCACTCCTGGTTCTCAGGAAGGGTATCCAGGCAACCCTGACTTTAGGCAAATTATGGGCAAGGGAGTTTATTTTGTACACTGTCTTGGGCTGAGCCCCTCATGGAAACCTCCAGCCACAGGTTATGATGAGTGTCTATATGGAAGAAGATGAGGGCCTTGTGGGAGTGTTTTGGTTTTAATTGTGATCATTTGTGTAGTGCTTGGAAGTGATGACAGGGTCTACCTGGGCTTGAACTCTGGTGTGATTCCCCTTAGAGTCTGAGTTCTGGAACTGATCTCAGAGAAATATTGCCATGAACTGTGTTCAGATTTTAGGAGGCCACACATTGGATTTCCCCTTGGAAACTGAGATCAAAAAAGAAGGGTGACTTTCCACAGAGCCTTGGAATCTCAGCTAAGATATCACATGATTTTATTCTGAAAGATGTGGCAGCCATAGTTGACAGTCAGAACACCCATGGACGTCACATTGAAGACCTCAATGGGCCTGGCTTCATGTGACCTTTTGACCACTCTATGGGATGACTTGCCTGTGAGATTTCTCCAGAGATTTCATTGAAATGAGTTTCCTCACCATTTAATGGTTCCTGAATGAACTGAAACCCACAATGCCTCCAACTTCATCCATGAAAAATGGCTAAATAAATACAATAAAATTTTTGAAATTCCCTTAACCAGGTGGCACTGGAGAACCTTTGGATGTCTTTTTCCTGATCATGAGTGTACAAGAGAATGCCATGATTGACGGGGTTTCATGAAAATGGTGTAGAACAAAGATGCCAGTAAGTTGGACCCTGCTGAGTAGTGGGCCTATTGCAGTGGTGGGCAGGTGTGTGATAATACATCTGTGGTGTGGCCAGGAGGATTTTCCATTGCCTTCAAAATGGCTTGTGACTGATATGGTGCAGCCAGCAGACCCTTCTTGTTACATGGAGAGGTTTCTGGGCAAAGTTCAGAGTCAGATTTCTATGGACAAATGGGCAAGCTTTGTGAGATAGAAGCCTGGTTGGTGCATTCTCTGTCACCACAAGTGACAGAACTCCCTCCAATACTGGGTCCCAGTTGAACTCGTTGTATTTCATGAAGCAAATACCAAACTCCCAGTGCAGCAGCAAGAAACACCACAAAAAGTGGAGGATGACCAAATGGCTTCACAGTTCACACGGGGAGACACTGAGCACCAAGTGGCCACAGTTTACCTATAAATACAAAATTCAGCACTGCTGCCTCATGTTCATTAGAATACAAAAAACCATGTCCTCCAGGTCACGTAGATGCAGACCCAGCTTTTATGGTGTCACTAGAAAGGAAGCTAAATCTCCTTACAACAACATATATTTCAAGTGCCCAACCTCAGAGGAAGTTTCTCAAGAAGTCTTTAGGCCGGCAGAGCTCCACGTCTTTGGAGTGTTTACCTGTTAGACCAGGACGCTAGAAAAGACCACTGACTCAAATTAAAATCAAATAAAATTAAGCTTATTATTTCCACCGGCCGTGCTGCCTCTCCCTCCCAAAATGGTGGGAACAAGACAGCATCCCCAGCTTTCCTACAGCCCAGTTTTATAGCCCAGAAAGTTACACAAAAGGGGGGTTACAGATAACAGAACTCTGATAAACATCACATTAAAGGTAGTTTACAATTTTTTTGCTGTCCCTACATCAGAATTCATGAGGACCATTAGAGCCTCAGAGAGGGTTGTTGTCTGTCCAGAGAAGGCAAATATTTATGATGTGTCACTAAAGTTTCAGAGAGGGCTGCTATCTGGTCAGAGAGCTGGGCATGCGTGAGTTCAAGACGTGGGCAGGCATTCCACGCAGGTTCAGAATTTGAAGTAATTTATGGTAAAGCCAAAATTATCTTTTCATGGCTTTGTGGCATGATGGCTCCCAATTTTAATAAAAGATCAGGTTGGGTCTACAATTTCCCCCTTTTCTCTGTGTCCCTTTCAAATATTTGATAGATTATGGGAAGAACACTGAGGAAATTTTTATCCCTCAGATAAGAGTCTCCAAAATTTTACAACTCACCCAAAACCGATCTCCCTGATTTTACCTGACTTAATTAATTATTTATATTGATAGTCTATTTATCTTTCTCTCCATTGTTGTAAAAAGAGTGGCATCACTAATTTTTTCTTCTTCTCTCCTGAGACAGGGTGACGTGAGTGGGCTCGTCGTGAGGGACATGAGTTGACTATTAGAAGTCAGTTGAGAGACATGAGTTGCCCTTTAGAAGTCAGTTCGGTTTGAAGTCAGGTTGGGGAAGAACAGGTTGTAAAGTCATCTGTGAATGGATTCTTCTATGAGTGAAACAAAAACCATGAGTACTGAATAAATGTTGCAGCAGCTGGAACATGTCACTGTATAGAAATTCCCTCACCAGTCTTTAATATCCCCAATTATCAGGACTGTCAACTTAATATTTAACTTTAAGTGTTACAGTTGGCCCTCCCAATAAGACACAGTTTAATAATTTAATGTCATCTGATCTTGTAAAAATCCTTTTACTAGTATGACCTCTGCGTCTAATAGAGAAACCTTTAATTCTGTTACTCAGGGCTGGATAATCGTACTAGCAAACACCAAGCCTACCTGTGTAGGTTAGGAATATCTGTAGGTCTTAAACTGAAAACTTCTGCCTGTGGCAGCTCTTCTTGATAGTCTCTTTTTATAAGTATTAGGCATTCCTGTGTGAGAATCCTTCTTTGTAGCCTCCAGTCTTACTTATTTTGGGAGGATAAGATAAAGTGCATACCTTAAAATTTTATTATTATTATTATTATTATTATTATTATTATTATTATTATTATTATTATTATTTAAAATGCCCAGGAGTGGCTGTATTTTGGTCTTAACTGTCTTTGCTAAGTGTTTAAGATGAAGCAGTCAAACTGACTTTTGTTTCTATCTATTGTTAACAGTCAGCTGAGCTTTTGTGGGAATCAATTTTGGGGAAACTTGAGAGGAGATTCTCAGTTCTGCTAGTGCCATTTGCGCTAGGTGGGTCCAGGTCTTGCTTGACCATTTGGCTTCCCTCAGAAGCATCAGGGATGTCTCCTTTCTCTGATGACTCTCCTCTTTGTAACAAATGCACTGATTGGCTTTCTGTTCTCCAGTGGTCTCATTAATCTCCCTGATCAGGAGGTTATGTGGCCCAGAGTTGCAAAGCTCTTTAGAGAAGTCCCCTGTTCCCTGGATTCAGACTGACTCAGAGGGCAAGAGCCAAATATTGGTTTTCTTGGCCCTTTTCATTTAACATTCATTTTAAATCCTAATCTTAAAAATCCAGCAAATAAATTTTAACAGCCTTACATTAAGAGTACTGTTCTTTAATGTCTATAACTTTATAATTACCTTTTTATTAATTGGGATCTGTATTATTCTGTCTGTATTGTAGTTGATGACTTATTATCTTGAATAAACCCATGTTGTGTTCTTATAGCAACGCATTTGTAAAACACTAACAGGGAATCTTTAGATCACTTATAAGAAAATTTCAAACTAAAATTAACAAAAGTAAAAATACTTAGTTCGTGTAATATCTTCCCTGGATTTTTTGGCTGAGTTATACATTATATCCCCTGTTTGAGATCCTAGGAATATTGACAATAAAAAAAAAAACTTTTTAACATAACTTTAAAGAAATATTATCTGACGTAATCGTTTCATAGTCATTCTCACATGTAGTAAGATGGGACACACAGCCTTATCTCAGGAAAGGCAGGGCTCTTTATAAATCTTAACTATTTTAGTTCTAAAGCTGATCTTTATTTTTAAATATCATTTGACAATGTTTAAATAAATTGTTTGAGGTCACATGAACATTAGCTAACAACATATGATATCACATTTAAAACATGAATTAAAGAAAGGCTGAAAGTTTTTAACCTTTACAAAGATTAGGCTCTAATTAACTTAAAAATACATTTAAATTGTTCCCCAATGTAAAAAGTAACATAAAAATTTACATATCTTATTGATAACAGGTAAATAAATCCACAATATATTTTTTACCACACAACTTCAGAGCACCAGCTTGATATAATACTCTTTAAACGTTTCTACCTTACAGACTTCCATACCTGTAAGATATGAAAACATTAATAGCATAACAATTACATTTATGTTTCTACATTAATCAAGTTTGGCTTTTAAAGAAATGGCAGTACGGTGCTCTAAAATAACAGTTTTTATTTAATCAGTTGTTTAATTTTTATGGTTGCTTGCTCTAGAAAACATAAATCTTAATAAACTCAATGTTATGGGTAAACTTATGTTTTAAGAAATTTTTGTCTCATTAACACATGACTGATTTTTACAATCTTATACAGAGTTTACTAAAAAAAATACAGATCTTAGTAAATCAATCAGATATCTAACAAAAGTACTCATGAATGAGTAATCCCATATCAAATTTACTTTACTTATTTATCAAAAAGTTAGAGAAATGTATTGAACAGTGTAAACCATTTTTATGTTGAAGGAAAGGTACTAGAGCCAAGGCATATTAGACATTTTGTAGATGTTAATATTTTGTTAGATGTTTGAACACCTAGAAAACTTTGTAAGCTTAAATTTAAAGACATTTGTTTTTATCTCTTTATCCAATTTAAATTGAAACATTTAAATCACGTGAATTAAAGATCTTTGGATCCACTTTTTTAAAATTTGTTTTTACGAGCGCTATTTTTTTATGAGCGCTCCTTATATATGTTAATTTGTGTATCATATATATGATATACGGATATATGTCTATATAGACATACAACACATAACAATTTGTGCACACATAATAATAGTAAAGGCCTTGTAGCTTTTCGTAGTTGAAATCTTTATTGCAATGTTTCAAAAAGTCCACAGTTGGTCAAAGATAGAACTGATCAGAAAAACATTAACCTAGGTCTGTATGCTCAAAATCATGAGGTCAAAAAACATAAAGTATCTAAGAAAAAAAATAAGAGTCCTAGAAAAAATGACTTGCCAGTAATTAGTAAATAACATACAATTTACCTTTTTTTCCCTTAGACCTCAAATCACTCTCCTACAAAGCTTGCAGGCTTCTTTCATTTGCATTTCAACATAAGTCATGGCTGAGGTCTGGAAGGAGCAGCAAAAAAACTGCTATTCTGAACAGACATCTCAGGACTAAGGCATTTTAACCATAATTTTCAGGTTCAGATGTTGAAAATTATGATACAAGTTTAAGATACAATTCACAAAATTTTATATCTTTACATCTTGTTTTGTCAACAGACACCATACTATGATTTACTATTTATGTCCAAATTAATGCACTGGTACACACAGTGACATTTTCCCAGGCTACCCAATTCAAAATTGGTGAAAAAAAAAAAAAAAAGACCGTATGATTGGGAAGTTTCTTGCCAACTTGGAAGTAGAGTTCTTCAGTTATCCATCCTAAGTATTTAAGTTCTCTGGCATGAATTATCTGAAATCATAAACTAAACAATTACCTAAACCCGACTTTTTACTCCAAGATTGTGCAATGCTTCAAAAACCCATTCAGTTACCAGATTGTTAAAATAAAACATCATCATTTAGACACACATTCAGCTAAGATCATTCCCCAAAAACAATTTATAATATCAACACATTATTGCAGATGTCTTAAAGGGCCAGAAACTAAGACACAATACAGACAGAAAGGAGGTCCAGACTATGGCTGTCAGACAGAACCCTTTAAACCAGAGCAGATAAGAGAAAAATCTCCTACAGCAGTGGCACCATAGATGTCCCCACAAGGGGACCAGATGTTTTCACCGAAGGGCAACCTGAAATGTAAAATAAAGTGTCTCCATGGTGACTTTACTGCATTTAGTGTCACCTTTTTCTTTTTCTCTTTTTTTAACAAGACAGAGGTGGCATAATCCTTACAGTGCAGGGAAGGAAGGAGGTAATTCCCTGAATCAACAGGGCTTTGGCAGCTGCTGGGAGTCCCTCAGTTTCCCCTTTTACATACAGGATTAGCTCCTCTGATTCAGTTCCACATCAAGCATGCTCTATCTCCTAACATTTCAGTAGATAGCTCTCACAAAGTTCCGGGGCGGAGGGGGGGTACAAGATTTGTAACTTAAAGTTTGGTTCCTGACCTTGAAGCCAATTAATACAAATTTAATAATGAGGACTGGGTTTTGAGAAAAAGAAAAAAGGAGTTTTATTGCTTGGCTAACAAAGGAGAAACACAGGGGACTCTGCCAAAGTTGTGACTCTCTTTATCTGGAGGGACAAGGGGTTTTAAAGGAGTTTCACTTGTTAACCTGGGAGATACTCAGTTCTTAGGTCCCCAGCAGGCATAGCCCTCTGCAATGGGTGTGCTCCAGGCAGCCAGCTAGGGTCTTCTATCATCCTGCTTTACAATGGGGGATAAAGTTCATTGCAGTTCCTTAAAACACAGTCCAAAGGGGTGTCAGGCTTAATCTCTTTATTTCTGATTTTCATGTCCAATATACTTAAGTTTTTACCACCAATATCACACAACAAAACGAACAAAAACAAACAAACAACAAACCAAAAAATAGAACACAGAACACAAAAAAACAGAAACCCAGCGCCTAAACACAGAAACAGGGCAAGAGTGCAACATCTTGCTAAAGCTCCAGGGTAGGAGCGCATGCGTGCCCGTCGGCACCTCTCTACAGTTCCAGAGGAATTCCCTACAGAACAGAACAGAGGACAGAAAGATTCTCGTTACTGTCCTGGACAGAAGTATATGTGAGCCTCCCCGTGCCACATCTCTGTCATCAGAAGAGATCTCCCTTAACCAGATATCAGATGTTATAAAGGAGCCACTTACCTATGGAGGCGTCCTCCATCAGGTGCTTGCTAATAGTTTTAGTGCAGAGGTTCACTGCAGTGCTCCCTGGACTAAAGGCTCTCTTCCAAATATAAAGAAGATGGACCAAATCAGGCCTGTGTGGAGAGCGGTTCCTTGGTGCCTATGGTTGATATACCATTCTAATTTGTGAAAGTGCTACAGAAAATAGGGTAAGCCTCCTTCTCATGGTACGCTTGAAAGCAACTGTTTGGACAAAGTGGTTGCCAAGGCAGTGACCTCATTCAGTTCCTGAAGGATGTGACCTCACTTCAATCCCTTGGTAATGGAACTCTCTGAACTTGGGATCCAGGAAGCCAGGCACACAGAGTCAGTCTCAGTCCCAGTCCCAGTGTCTCACTTGCTTCGATTTAGCAAGGACAGAGTCAGTCTTTCTTGGTACCTACTGATGTGAGGATGGCCAAATGCCAGGAGTTCTCTGAAGAGGGGCCTTTCCTGAAAAAGTAGGTAGTGGCTCACAGCTGGCTTCTGACCACTTCACAGAGTTGGACAAGGAGACCAGATCTGAGACAGGAAACGCCATATCGGGGGAACATAGTATGGCCCAGCAGTAAGAGGATACTCTGGAGAGTGAGAGACCTACTTGGGGAAGGAGGTGCCTTTGTGGGTGTGGATGTGTGTTTGTGGTTTTGTCTCATGTTCTGAGAATAGGCAGGAAAGTCGGTTTGTTTGGTTTGGAGTGAACTGTTTCTAGTAAGTTGTTTCACAAGGCGAGTGTTTCTATGTCTGTGTATCCCACTGTGTCCGTGCTTGTAGACATTAGAAAAGAGAATGCATCAATGGATGTTTCCTGTCAAGTAGAAAGCTTCCCAGCATTCATCCTGCCCAATTTATGAATGCACTAGGGCTTGCCTTATCGATGGGCAACACCTGCTATTTTCCTAAGTTCCTGTTTTCTTCCTGAAATCTAGCCACTCTCCAGAATAGGTTCATGCATTTGCATCCACGATATGTACCACCTCCAAGCACTGTGACATGGACATGTACTGGATAGCTGAAGAGAATGGCAAGCATCTCAGAAAAGTCAGATATCACTGTGACCCAGAAAGTCTCAGTAGAGAAACCCTGCGAAGGGCCTTTTGATTACCTATTGTTCTGTTGCCCTGAATGTCAGGAAGGTCTTTGCCTCAGGCCACGCTTTTGTGAAGCCTGAAGAAAACAGGTTTCAAACGGAAATGAATGGGCATCACCTGTGGTTCTTTGCTTAAATGCATTGTAAAGGGATGTGTCTGAATCAGCCTCTTGGCTCTGTGTGAGCCTGTGGCTTAGATTATCAGCACCTGATGGATCTAAAGAAAGATCCCATGTGTGGATCCAAAATCAAAATGGCCAAAAAATCAGTCATTGTTGATGAAGTCTCTCGCATTCCTCTGTAAGGTTCCTGACCTCAATCAAGTGAGAAAAGGGATCCATTGGGTCAATTGAGTTCTTCAAAGCCTTGCAGATGCTAGCCCATAGGTTCTTGGGTTTTCTTATGAATCCAATTCAAATAAAGAATCTAAACCCCACCGTCAGTAGGCCTCAAATTGAAGAACAGAGCTGTATTAATGGCAGGCATATTTGATCACTCCTGGTTCACAGGAAGGGTGTCCAGGCCACTCTGACTTTTGGCAAATGAGGGGAAAGGGAGATTATTTGGGACACTGTCTTGTGCTGCGCCTCTCATGGAATCCTCCTGCCAGAAGTTATGATGAGTGTCTATTTGGAAGAAGATGAGTGCCATTTCGGAGTGTTTTGGTTTTAATTGTGGTCATTTGTGTGGTGGTTGGTAGAGATAATTGAGTCCATCTTGTCTTGAACTTTGGTGTGATTCCCCTTAGAGACTGTGTTTTGGAACTGACCTCTGAGAAGGTACAAGGTCCTGTGTCATTGTATATCCATATTTCTGGGACATCTCTACGGAACGTAATTCAAAGCTAAGTATACCAATCAAGGGCCAAATGAACTTCTGGGCTTCAAATCTAACCTAGATTTCTGTTTTCATACTTATATTGAAAGGTTAATAAAATAGGTACTTGTCACGTCCTGTTTTTCTGTATGCTTAATAAAACACTGTTGAAATCTTGAGAACTGTTTGTTCTTCTTGTTCCCAGAATGTGCTGCCCCCAACTGCCAAACTGCAGAATGTACTCCATCAACCATTTGCACGCAAACCGCCCACTCGCCCTTACCCATCAATAAACTTCCCTCCCTGCCCTCTCCAAGGAAAATATATAAGCACTTCTTAAGCTGTTCTCAGGGCTCTCTGCTCTGTTCAAGCGAGCTCTGAGCCCTTGCATGCCGGACTCCCAATAAACCCTTTGCTGTTGCATTAGACAGTCTCTTGGTGGTCTCTTTCATCGATGCTCACCCGACCTTTACTTCTGGTGGCCCCAGCGAGATCCGGCAGCTGCAGATGAAAGACCCCCAACGGGATGCTCTGGGGGTAAATAAGGCCCCTCTTTCTGGTTTCAGGATTCAGGTTAGGGTTTGACAAAATGGCTATTGGTAAAGAGCGTGAGCTCTCTCCCACGGTGGCTGACACACATGTCACAGAGCCACAGGCCATGTCCCTGGGGGATGGACTCGGGAAATCAAGGAACCATAGTCTCCTTGACTCAGTGATATTTTCTTTCAGATTCGGAATTGCCAGCCCATCAGGTTTTGCCGGCTACTCAGTCCTGGTCTCAGTATTGGACGTCCATTGCCTGTCTTTATTGTCTTGTCTTGTCTGTGTCATGTGTTGTTGCTTTCACTGTCTGTGTATATTTTATTATGGGACAGAGCACTTCAATGCCTCTGTCCCTGACCCTTAATCACTGGACCAAAGTCTGCTTAAGGGCTCACAATCTTTCTTTTTCATTAAAACACCAGACCTGGCAGATTCTGTGTCTCAGAATAACCCACCTTTGTAGTCGGATGGCCTCTAGAAGGATGTTTCTACTTCGCACTAATTTGAAAAGTCTGAGATATTGTCTTTCAGCCGGGGCCACATAGACATCCAGATCAATAGCCATATATCTTAACTTGTCAGGACCTCTGCAAATCTCCTCCTCCATGGGTGAAGCCTTTCCTTGTCCCTGCACCCACTCCTACTCCTTCCCCTATGATTCTATCTCTCAAACTCTCTGTTCCTCAACCTCCACCCTCTGTTCTCCCTGAGTCTCAAGACTCTACTCATCCTTATCCTCTGCCCTTGTCCCCCAACCCCCAAAACCCTGTAAGTAATTCCCCTGCTGCTGACTCAGCCTCTCCACCATTCGAGGAAGCCAGAATGGCCCAGCGCCCTCCAGATGACTGTCCCATGACACACACAGCGCCTCCTTCCCTGGAGGAAGCTGGCCCGGCTAAAAAAACTCAGAGAACTCGCCAACGTTTTCACACCTGCCTACTTGGAATGACTGCCAACAACTCCTAGGGACTCTCTTCATGACAGAGGAATGAGAGAAAAACCTCCTGGAAGCTAGAAAAAAATATCCTCGGACCTGATGGGCGACCAACACAACTTCCCAACATAATAAAAGCTGCCTTCCCCTTTAACCAACCCAACTGGGACCCCAACACCTTTGAAGATAGGGAGCATCTGTCCAATTATTGCCAGGCTCTAATTGCGGGTATCCAAGGGGCCGCTAGGTGACCAACTAATTTGGCCATGGTAAGAGAAATTATTTAAAGGCCTGATGAATCTTCCTCTATGTTTCTAGAGAGAATTATGGAGGCATATAAGAGATATACTCCTTTCGATCCTCAGGCAGCAGATCAAAAGGCATCTGTCACGATGGCCTTAATTGTTGAAGCTGCCATGGATATTAAAAAAAAAAAAAGTTAAAAGAGAGATTTAGTCAGAGAAGCCGAAAAAGTATACTATAAGAGAGAAACAGGGAAAAAGAAAGGGAGCAGAGGGAGGATGAGAGAAGCAAAAGAAAGACTAAGGCATTGACTAAGATCCTGGTCACAACAAGAAAGAGGCAAGAAATTAAGACATAAGGTGACAGGAAGCGATACCTGGGCCCGTGCCACAGGCCACCCTGGCCTCAGATCAATGTGCCTACTGTAAAAAAAAGGACACTGGGCCAAAGAGTGCCCTATAAAGAGACAGACATGCCAGCCAGCCATTCTGACTCTGGGGGATGACTAAGAAAGTTGGGGCTCAGATTCTTTCCCCTAGCTCAGGGTAAGATTTGAAGTGTAGGGGACCCCAGTAAACTTTGAAGTGAATACAGGAGCAGTATACTCAGCCTTTAAGGCCCCATTGGGCCGTCTATCAAATAAAAGGTCTGTAGTTCAAAGGGCTAACGGCAGTAAATATCGGGCTTAGATTTCTAAGAGGACCATGGACCTGGGGAAAGGAAAAATCCATCACTCCTTCCTAGTAATCCCAGAATGCCCGCACCCATTGATGGGCAGAGATCTGCTCACCAAGCTCTGGGCCAAAATAACTTTTAACCCTGAAGGCCCCCAAATGAAATTTCTAAATCCTTCAGTAAAAACTCCTATAGTCACGGCTTTCACTATATTAGTAGAAGATGAACGTCCACTCTTCACACCCCCCAAGACTGATCAAACAGGCAAGCTACCCCAGAAATGGATAACAGATTACCGAGATGCATGGGCAAAAACTGCTGTGTTAGGCCTGGCCGTGAAACAACCTCCAATAACAGTGGATTTAAAAACCTCAGCCTCCCGAATCAATGTCAAATAATATCTTCTAAGCATAAAAAGCTAAAGATGGGATAAGGCCCTATATTCAGAAATATCTGGCCTTAGGGGTCCTAAGGCCCTGTCAATTGGCCTGGAACACTCCCCTGCTATTAGAAGAAAAAGCCAGGAACCAGGGACTATCACCCTGTTAAAGACCTAAGAGAGATCAACAACAGAGTGCAGGACATTTACCCCACGGTACCTAATCTGTTCAATCTGCTTTGCACTCTGAACCCTGAGCAGAAATGGTATACTGTTCTGGACTTAAAACAAGCTTTCTTTTGCTTGCCTCTGCATAAAGATAGTCAGTTGCTGTTTGCTTTTGGGTGGGTAGACCCAGAAACCGGAAAGTCTAGTCAACTAACTTGGACTAGACTCGCAGAGGGGTTCAAAAACTCCCCCACTCTCTTTGATGAAGCCCTTCACAGAGATCTCAACAATTTCAGAACTACACACCCCGAATTCACCCAGCTTCAATATGTGGATCACCTGCTACTGGCATCCAACACCAAGGAAAACTGAACTGGGACCCAAGCACTATTATCCGAGCTTGCTCAACTCGGGTATAGAGCTTCGGCCAAAATTGCCCAATTTGCCAGCAAGAAGTAATCTTCCTCGACTATTTCCTTAGGGGCGGTAAACGTTGGCTCACTGAGCCCAGAAAACAAACCATTGAGCAGATACCAAGCCCATCTTACAGCAGACAACTAAGAGTTTCTTGGGATTGCTGGGTTTTGCAGGTTATGGATAAATGGGTTTGAGTCCTTAGCTGCTCCTTTATACCCGCTGTTAAAGGGAGATGCCCAATTCCAATGGACCCCTAAGTACCAGGAAGTTTTAGATAACATCTAAGGACACTGACTTGAACGCCTCAACTTTACTGAGCTCAGCCTGCAATTACAGAAAGCCCTACACTACGTTAAAAATGTACATCAACTCACTCACCTTGGTTCAAAGAAACTGCAGGCATTCCTGTAGTATTAAGAACAGAGTTTTCCACTAACTGACGCACAGCGAAAGGAAATAATTGAACTGGTAACAAAAGCCTGTCGGGTCAGTCAATTGTTTAATGCTTACCCTTCCAAGTTTCTTAGACGAAAGCACCTACGAGGAACCAGACCAGGACAATTCTGGGAAGTGGACATTACTGAAATTAAGCCAGCAAGGTATGGACTTAAATATCTCCTAGTCTTTGTGGATACATTCTCAGGATGGATTGAAGCCTTACACACACACACACACACACACACACACACACACACACACACACACACAGAAAAAAAAAAAAAACGGCGCAAATGGTTCTCAAGAAGATCCTGGAAGATATTTTTCCAAGATACGGTCTGTCTAAGATAATAGGGTCTAATAATGGACTTGTGTTCATGGCCCAGGTAAGTCAGGTGTGGATTAATTGTAAGTTACATTATGCTTATATACCCCAGAGCTCAGGAGAGGTAGAAAAAATAAATAGAACCATTAAACAGACCTTAACAAAATTAAGCTTAGAGACCGGCATAAAAGATTGGACTATGCTCCTGCCTTATGCACTGTTTCATGCGAGAAATACTCCCTCAGTTTCTTTGTGTAACCTCACCCCCTATGAAATTCTCTATGATGCCCATCATCCAGTAAGGGACCTAATCCCCAAATCTAAGGCCTAACAATCCCTTCCACACCCCTTGCTTGACAGACTTAAAGCCATTGAAAGAACTCAGTGATAACTGTGGAAACAGCTGGCCACTGCCTACCAACCTGGGGACGAGGGGATTCCACATCAATATCAAGTAAGAGACTTTGTCAACATAAGACAACATCAGGTGTTATCCCTAGAACCCCGCTGGAAAGGAACATACCAGGTGCTACTTATAACACCTACAGGCATAAAAGTAGACAGAATCACTTTTTGGATCCATGCCTCTCATCTCAAGCCTTCGCTGTGTCCAGACTCTGGTTGGAAACTGGAAAAAAATGGTAACCATTTCAAATTGCGTATTCACTATGTGGACAAGACTATAGACTCTCCCCTTGGCCACCAGTACTCCTAACCCTCATCAGCCTGTTCAGCAGTGAAGGCTGATCTGAAATCCTACTAGACAAGAAGTAAGGTCTATCTTGCATACAGCCCCCTTAGGGACCTGGTGGCTATCTCTCCACCCAGACATTTTTCAGCTTGGTATAGGTCTTTCCTATTGAGATAACCCCAATGAAGAGGATCCCACTAAAGTTCCATTAAATCCCTTCCATACCATAGATAATTGAAACAAACATTATGGATGCACGGAAACGCGAGCCAGATTCAGGTTGGTTAGCCTAGATTACTATATATGCCCGACGGACTATCAAAGCCACAAACAGCCATGGCTGTGTGGGGGGAAAGCCAACTTCTTGTGTAATTCATGCTGATGTGAGCATACCGGGGCTGCCTGGTGGAACCCAAACTCCTCATCAAATTCAGTACACAGCATTGGCCATATAACCAATTAGACAACCAAAAACTATGGCCCCCAGAGGGTTCTCTAGATCCTCAAATTCTGCGTGACATTTTTAACTTCGGCAAGTGCTCAAAAGGGGAAAATTCCCCTATGTGGAATCCTTTTCCCTCCTTCACTCACATCCTGTACTATGCTTCTCCAATAGTTCCTCACCCTCAGCCTTCTGCTCTAGACTCTCTGCTGTCACTCCCACCTCAGCAACCTGATTTCTTCCCTCCAATTACTACATCAAAAACCCAAACCTCCGCCAGTTCTCAGACCATTGCCCCCTTGCTGAGGTAGCAGGTACCGAGGTACCCCTCCACTCACTCACTCCTCTCTTTTTCTGTCTGTGCCTGCACTAGGTCCCACCAAGTCCTCTAAGAAGCTAAACCAAAGCTCAAACCAGCTGAGAAGAGCCCTCAGACCCCTATCCAAGATGTAATAAAAATAGCCTTTAAAGTTGCTTTGTCATCACTGAAAACAGGTTACTAAGAATTTAAAGTCCCTCACAGGCTTTTTGGAATACTCACTCCCATCTTCACCTCTGCTCTACCTGTTCTACTGCTCAAGTTTTGTTCTAGGAAAATCCCAAACCCCTTTTCCATTATTGTTTTACATCTCATCTTCCTCATTCTCAGATCCACGGAGCTGCTCTCAGCCTCGCCTTCCCCGTCTTCCCCCTCTGTACCAGGTCCATAGATATGTCTTAAATAACCTTCTCCAGAAGTCTTCACCGAGGCTTACATTAAATCTTTCAGCAAAAGAGTCCCTCTGAAAGAGTTCAATGTAGATGAACTTCCAATTTTCGTGTTGCCCTGTTCTACTTGGCCACTCGCTGAAAAAATCACCACCCCTAAGCTTGACACCGCCTTACTAGATTTTCACAAAATATGTGAACAAGGCCTCTGGCCTTGAGCTGGGGATTCACAGAGATGGCTAGATTTCTAAGATAAAAAAGTTACCAATTGGGCTTCATGGTGACAGCTGGCAGGGAGAAAAAAAGAGACAAAAAAGGTCTCCCTTTCCAAGGTGTCTTTGAAAAGTTAACTTGCCCAGAACAGAGGAACAAAAACAAAAACAAAAACTGATTTCTGTGAATTTCTACAGACTGTGAACTTCTGAGCCACTTCCCTTACATGTTGGGTACAAATTCTAAAACTACCGAAACTTGGGCTTCAGGGGATTAATTGATTACAACAGAAGCAATGCCCTCTAAATCCGGATGCAACCAAATAAGACTGTTTTCCTGTGTTTGGTGCTATCTTAGGTCCCTTTCCTTGTCCGTCCCTACAACAGTATAATTCTATACACTTTAACATTATTTATGTTTTCATAAAATGGTCAATATATGTGATTAATTATGTAATGATGCAGATGTTTTCCAGAGTTCTCTATCATGACTTAGGTTCATTTAAAGATCAACTAGGGGGGCATTCAACCCGGTTCCACTGGGAACCTGTATCCCTCACTTTAGCCATCCTATTAGAAATAATAGTTGCTGAAGGGGTGGGCTAGTCCATGAGACACAACAAAGACACAATTAGAAGCAGAAATATGCCAAAGTTTAAAGACATTAAAAACCGACATCACAGCTTTACAGGAATTTTAACCTCTCTCTTTCTGAAGTTGTTTTACAAAGCAGGCGAGTGTTGGACCTCCTCTTTATGAGAGAAAGGTGCCTTTTTGCTTGCATTGAGGGAAGAATGTTGTTTTTATGCCGACAATACTGGAGTTGTAAAAGAATCTATGAGTAAATTAAGAAAACGACTTGAAGAGCGTCAAAGAGAGACAGAGGCCCCAAAAGGGAGCTTTGAGTCTTGGTTCACATAGTGACCTGATTAACTACGCTTTTATCTTCCATGGCCGGTCCATTAAAAATCCTCATATTATTGCTAACGTTAGGACCCTGTTTGCTCAACCGTGTAGTTTCCTTTCTAAACCAAATCGAACCTGTTATTAATCCTAACCATACACTGTTCTCTCAATCTAATTTTACAGAAGAGCAGGGACAGAATTGGTATTAAAATACAGAATTATAGAGGATCTTCCACCTGCTGAAAACCTCAAAGGTCCACGCAGAAATGATCCCTGGAGAAGATGTAGGCAAGTACGAAGGACCTGAGAGAGCAAAAGTCTTCCATGGCAAACAACCTGCTCAGGATGAAGGGATGTGTCTGAATCAGCCACTCTCTTCTTAATGTAGAGAAGGTGTACCAAAGCAGGCATGTGTTGAGAGCTGCTCCTGCATGCCTATGGTTGACATAGCACTCTGACCTGTGAAAGTGTCACAGGAAGTAGGAGCAGCATCCTTCTCATGGTGACCTTGGAAGCAACTGTTAAGACAAAGTTGTTGCCAAGGCAGTGACCTCATTCAGTTCCAAAAGGAAGTGACCACACCTAACTTCCTTGGTGATGGAACTCTCTGAACTTGGAATCCAGGAAGCCAGGCACCCAGAGCCAGTCCCAGTCCCAGTCCCAGTGGTCAAACTTATTTTGATTTACCAAGGACAGACTCAGTCTTTCTTGGGACCTACTGATGTAAGGATGGCCAAATGCAAGGAAAGCTATGAAGAGGGGCCTTTCCTGAGAAAGCAGGCAGTGGCTCACCGCTGGCTCCTGACAACTTCACAGAGTTGGCCAAAAAGACCAGATCTGAGACAGAACAGGCTATTTCCAGGGAACATAGTAAGGCCCACCAGTCAGAGGACACTCCGGATAGTCACAGACCTACTTGGGGAAAGGAGCTGCCTTTGTTGTGTGGGTGTGGGTTTGTGGTTTTGTCTCATGTTCTGAGAATAGGTATGAAAGGCAGTTTGTTTTGTTTGGAGTGAACTGTTTCTTGTAAGTCGTTTGACAAGGCGAGAATTTCTATGTCTGTGTATCCCACTGTGTCCGTGGTTGTAGACATTAGAAAAGAGAATGCATCAATGAATATGTCCTGTCTAGTAGAAAGCTTCACAGCATTCATCCTGCCCTATTTATGAATGGACTGCAGCTTGCCTTATTGATGTGCAACACCTGCTATCTTCCTTAGTTCCTGTTTTATTCCTGAATTCTGGCCACTCTCCAGAATAGGTTCATGGTTTTCTGTTTAAGATATGTACAACCTCGAAGCTCTGTGACATGACCATGTACTGAAGGGAATGGTGAGCATCTCAGAAAACTCAGATATCAGTGTGACCAGGAAAGTCTCAGTGGAGAAACCCTGCTTGGGGCCTTTTGTTTACCTATTCTTCTGTTGCCCTGAATGTCAGGAAGGTCTTTTCCTCAGTCCACCACTTTTTAAAGCCTGAAGAAAAGAGTTTTCAAATGGAAATGAATGGGCATTACCTGTGGCTCTTTGCTTAATTGCTTTGGAAAGGATGTGTCTGAATCAGCCTATTTACCCTGTGTGAGGCTGTGACTTAGATTCTCAGCTCCTGATGGATCTAAAGAAAGATCCCATGTTTACATCCAAAAACAAAATGGCCAAAAGAGCAGTCCTTGTGGATGAAGTCTCTCGCCTTCCTCTGTAACTTTCCTGACCTCCATCAAGTCAGATTAGGGATCCTTTGGGTCAAATGAGTTCTTCAAAGCCCTGCAGAGGCTAGCCCATATTTGCTTGGGTTTTCTCAAGACTCCAATTCACATAAAGAATCCAAACCCCACAGTCATTTGGCCTCAAATTGAAGAAGCGGAGCAGTATTAACGGGAGGCCTACTTAATCTCTCCTGGTTCACAAGAAGGGTGTCCAGGCCACCCTGAATTTAGGCAAATTAGGTGTAAGAGAGCTTATTTTGGACACGGTCTTGGGGTGTGCCCCTCATGGAAAACTCCAGCCATAGGTTATTGTGAGTGTCTATATGGACGAAGATGAGCGCCACGTTGGAGTGTTTTGGTTTAAATTGTGGTCATTTGGGTGGCGGTTGGAAGAGATGACTTGGTCCACATGTTCTTGAACTCTGGTGTGATTCCCTTAGAGTCTGAGTTCTGGAACTGACCTCAGAGAAGTATTGCCATAAATAGTGTTGAGATTTTAGGAAGCCAGGCATGAGCGTTGCCCTTGGAAACTGAGTTCTAGGCCCAGGGTGGCTTTCCACAGAGCACTGAGCCTCTCAGCCAGGATACCACAAATTTTATTCTGAAAGACTTGGCACCCATAGTTGAGAGTCAAAACTCATATGGACCTCACATTGTAGACCTAAATGGGCATAACATCATATGATCTTTTGGCCACTCTTTGGGAAGCCTTACCTGTGAGTGTTCTCCAGAGATTTCATTGAAATGAGCTTCCTAACCATTTAATGGTTCCTGAAAGAATTGAAACTCACAGTGCCTCCAACTTCATCCTTGAAAAATGGCTAGATAAATACCATGAAATTTTTGAATTTCCCATCACCAGGTGGCACTGGAAAACCTTTTGATGTCCTGTTGCTGATCATGAATATACCAGACAGTGCCTTGATTGACTGGGTTTCATGTAAATGGTGTAGAACAGAGATGCCAGTAAGTTGGACTCTGTTGAGTAGTAGGTTAGAGCAGTGGTGGGCAGGTATGTGATAAAACATCTGTGGTGGGGCCATGTGTATCTTCCATTGGTTTCAAATGCCTTGTGACTGACATGGTGCAGCCAGCAGAACCTTCCATGTAAAGGCAAGTTGTTATTTGGAGAGGTTTCAGGACATTGTTCAGAATCAGGGTGCTATGGTCAAGGGGGCAAGATATGTAGGATAGGATCCTAGTTCTTGCATCCTCCTGCAAAACCTGACCAACCATATATGACAGAACTTCCTCTTGCACTGTGACCCAGTTGAACTCTTTGTATTTCGTGAAGCAAATACCAAACACCCAGTGCAGCAGGAAGAAACACCACGAAAATGGAAGATGACCATATGGCTTCACAGTGCACACTGGCACACATTTATTCCCCAGTGGCCACAGTTTACCTAAAAAGAGAATTCAGCACTGCTGCCTCATGTACATTGGGAAATAAGAAACCATGTCCTCCAGGTCTCATAGATCCAGACCAAGCTTTTATGGTCTCCCTAGAAAGGAAGCTAAAGCTCCTGACAACAACATATTTTTCAAGTGCCCAAACTCACAGGCAGTTTCTCTAGAAATCTCTAGGCCAGCAGACCTCCATGTTTGTGGAGTTTTTACCCTGTCCCATACTTTTGGAAACTACTCTACCACTTCAAAGGTTGTGAGCTCCTGAGCATATTGCATTCCACAAATTTATTCACAGATTTTCTAAATCTTCTCCTCTAATTGTGTCTTACTTGGGGTGAAGGAATTGTCAAGGCATTGTTCTGGATGAGAGTGGGAATAATTTTGTGTAGCACATATTTACATACACATTGGATTCATTGTTCAATTTTCCATTCGAAATGCTGAATCTTTGACACTAACCCATACCCTACTAGACTCTGACTACTAATTCTAATATGATGGAGAAAAGTAACCCAAACAGAATAGAAATACTAGCACTTCAGAGGAGGCATGGTGGATAGTTGGTTTGCCTTTTGCATGATATAGGGTAGGAGTTATAAATCTTGTCAATTTTTTGTTGAAATAGTTCTGCATGTGTTTTTAAAGTTAACACATATGTGAATTCCTGTCTCCATTTTTCTGTAGCCTATTCAGCACATGTATTTTTATATGCACATATAGAATCCTACCTGGTATCACACGTATATTCTTGAGAGGTGGCTAACTTGGCAGATACAAAGTGTGAGAAGAGATCACTCCTCATTAATGCTTTTGGAACTGAAAATTCAGACTATGAGTGAGCTTCTTAGTTGAAAAACATTATACATAAATCCATGTTCAGTAAAATTAATATTTTGGATCTGTGGATGATATATATTTCACAATGAATTTTAATTGGCATATATATTGCTACTATTTAATTTCTCTGTGTGTGTTTTGTGTGTGTGTGTGTGTGTATATATATATATATACATATATATATATATATATATATATATATATATATATATATATATATACTCTCTAGATTTTTCAAAATATAAAATATATGTGTCCTATTATACACTCCCTAAATTCATTCTTGTTCATGTATGTGGTTTTATATTAAACTTTTCATAAGATTATTTTAAAAATATTCATCCACCTGAAATACATATTTGTTTTCTAGTACTAAAAAGTTACTTCAATGAATGGTGCAAACAAATCCTTATATTTTTACAGTAGCTGACCCACTTTAACATCAATGCAAGTAGATTCCTATGGAACATGATGTGTATTTTGACCTTCATTTTTATTAAACACTGGTACATTACTATTTCTGCAGTTTTTATACATTATAGAATATACATTTCATCCACAAGTTCACAAATTTAAAGAAATTTGTAACATATTCAATCACTTCCTGCTTCAGAACATATGTATTCCTCCTTGTTTTTGAGTGCTCATTTCATGAGATTTCTTTCCAAACACATTATTTTCGATTTCCATAATCAAATTTGAAGCAAAATTCACACACTCTTGGTGATAAACCACACCGTAATATTACCATTAGATGTATTACTGGTTGGAATGAATGTATGTATATCAATATATGATTCCTGTGTATTTTCAGATATCAATTCAATCCATTATTTAAAGTTGGAACAAGTTATATTATTTATTCGCAGTATGGTCTATTCATGCATTATCTCTATATTCATACATACATGGTACACCTATATGTACCCCCAATACTAATTTATACCCCTTCAAAATGTTGCTCCAAGAAATGGTGCAAGAAATACTCATGTCACCTGATCTACATATACGTTTTATCACAGTTATATTCTGGCCACAAAATGCAAAGTCACACTTACGATTGTACCAAAGCCTAAATGGAATGTGAGTATGGATTATGAAAATAACCCATGTCCAGGTTGCCTAATGCTCTCAAATGTCAATCCTATTGGTGACTACATATTTGCTACTTCCTAAGATTATATATTCAATCTCAAGCCTGTTGAAAATGTCTTTTGCTATCACTCACTTTATACTTTGCCTGATTTCCTAATGTCTCTATTTATATCTGCTTTCCTACATATTTTCCCCAGTTCATCACTGTGACTGACTCTTCACATATGCTGACATTTACATTTTCTGTCTACCTGAAAACCTATTGCTAAAGAACTATTTGTCCAAATGCTATACTCACACTTTTTTATAATCCTACCAACTATCTTCCTAATCCTACCGACTCTCCCTCTTTGAATGGTGGTTCTCCTCAACATTCAATCATCCAAGGTATCAGATCTTATGCCATTGTGTATAGATTTATCTGAGACATCTGTGCAGAACATAATTAAAAGCTAAGTATCCCAATCAAGGACCCAATGCCCTTCTGGGCTTCAAATGTTACCGAGATTTCTGTTTTCATTCATATATTTCACCTATATAATCTTATAAATATTGCAGGTTCCCAATACCATTATTCATCCAGCAGAATGATCCTAACCCAAATCAAACATGTTATTAACTGTAACCCAACACTGTTCCCTCAATCTAACTTTACAGAAGAGCAGGGACAGAGTTGGTCTTACAATACAGGAATGTAGGAGATCTTCAACTTCCGGAGAACTTCAAAGGTCCATGCAGAAATGATCCCTAAAGAAGATGTAGGCAGCTATGATGGACCTGAGAGTGCGAAAGTCATCTTTCATGACAAAAAAACCAAACAGGTCAGGATGAAGGGGTGTGTCTGAAGCAGTCTCTCTCTTGTTAATGTAGAGAAGATGGACCAAACCAGGCTTGTGTGGAGAGCTGTTCCCGGGTGCCTATGGTTGATATTCCATTCTAACTTGTGAAAGTGTCATAGGAAGTAGGGGCAGGATCCATCTCATGGACCTTGGAAGCAACTGTTAGGACAAAGTGGTTGCCAAGGCAGTGACCTCATTCAGTTCTAGACGAAGTGACCCATGTCACTTTCTTGTTGATGGAACACTCTGAACTTGGAATCCAGGAAGCCAGGCACCCTGAAGCAGTCTCAGTGTAAGTCCCAGTGGTCTCAAATTTTTGGATTTAAGAAGGATAGAGTAAGTCTTTCTTGGCAACTACTAAATTGAAGATGGACAAATGCCAGGAAAGCTCTGAATAAGGGCTTTACCTGAGAAAACAGGCAGTGGCTCACCGCTGGCTCCTGATAACTTCACAGTTTTGGCCAAGAAGACCAGATCTGACATAGGACAGCCAAACATAGTATGGCCCACCAGTCAGAGGATGCTCCAGATAGTCACAGACCTACTTGGGGGAAAGAAGGTGCCTTTGTGGGTGTGTGTGTGTGTGTTTGTGTGTTTGTGATTTTTGTCTCAAGATTTGAGAAAATGTAGGAAAGTCGGTTTGTTTGGTTTGGATGTGGACTGTTTCTAGTAAGTCCTTTGAGAAGGTGAGTGTTTCTATGTCTGGGTATCCCACTGTATTTGTGGTTGTAGACAATAGAAAAGAGAATGCATCAATAGATGTGTCCTGTCTAGTAGAAGTTCTTCGCAGAATTCATCCTGTCCAATTTATGAATGGACTGCAGGTTACCTTATGGATGGGCAACACCTATTACCTTCCTACATTCCTGATATCTTCCTGAATCTGGTCACTCTCCCATAGGCTCATGGTTTTGTGTTCAAGATATGTATCTCCTCCACAATCTGGGACATGGCCATGTACTGGATAGCTGAAGAGAATGGTGAATATCTCAGAAAACTCAGATATCAGTGTGACCAGGAAAGTCTCAGTGGAGAAAATCTGCTTTGGTATTTTGCTTACCTATTGTTCTGTTGCCCTGAATGAAAGGAAGGACTTTGCCTAAAGCCACACATTTCCAAAGCCTGAAAAAAAACAGTTTTCAAATGGAAATAAATGGGCATCACCTGTGGCTCCTGGCTTAATTGCTTTGCAAGGGATATGGTCTGAATCAGCCTCTTAGTGCAGTGTGAGATTATCGCTTAGATTCTCAGCACCTGATGGATCTAAAGAAAGATCCCATGTGTGCATCCAAATCCAAAATGGCCAAAAGAGAAGTCATTGTGATGAAGTCTCTTGCCTTCCTCTGTAAGGTTCCTGATCTCCATCAAGTGATAACAGGGATCTTTGGGTCAACTGAGTTCTTCAAGCCATGCAGAGGCTAGCCCATAGGTGCTTGGGTTTCTCATGACTGCAAATCACATAAAGAAACTATACCCGACAGTCTGTATGCCTCAAATTGGAAAAGGAGAACAGTATTAATGGCAGACCTCTTTGATCAGTCCTGGTTCACAGGAACGTTGTCCAGGAAACACTGACTTTAGACAAATGAAGGGCAAGGGAACTTATTTGACTGTGTCTGGGCTGTGTGCCTCATAAAAACTTCCAGCCAAGGTTATGATGAGTGTCTATATGGAAGAAAATGAGGGCCATGTGGGAGTGTTTTGGTTTTAATTCTGGTCATTGGTGTGGCGGTTGGAAGAGATGACTGGGTCAACTGGGCTTGAACTCTGGTGTGTTTCCACTTAGAGACTGAGATCTGAAACTGATCTCAGAGAAGAAATTGCCATGAATTGTGTTGGGATTTTAGGAGGCCACACATGAGAGTCGCCCTTGGAACCTGAGATCTAGGGACCAGGGTGGCTTTCCACAAAGAACTGGGAATCTCAGCCTGGATATCACATGATTTTATTCTGAAAGACTTGGCAGCCATAGTTGAGAGTCAAAAGACATAGGACCTCACATTGTAGATCTCAATGGTCCTGGCTTCAAGTGGACCTTTTGTCCACTCTTTGGAAAGCCTTGCCTGTTGAGAGTTCTCTAGAATTTTCTTTGAAATGAACTTTCTCAACATTTAATGGTTCCTGAATAATTGTGCATCCAAAGTCATCCTTGAAAAATGGCTAGATAAATACCACGAAATTTTTGAATTTTCCATGACCAGGTGGAACTCCAGAAACTTTCGATGTCCTGTTGCTTACCATGAGTGTACCAGACAGTGCCTTGATTGACAGGGGTTTCATGAAAATTGTTTAGAACAGAGATGCCAGTATTTTGGAGCCTGCTGAGTAGTGGGCCTAGAGCAGTGGTGGACAGGTGTGTGATAAAACATCATGGTGGGGCCATTTGGATCTGCCATTGGCTTCCAAATGGCTTGTAACTGACAGAGTGCAGACATCAGACCCTTATATGTAAAGGCATCTTGTTATATGGCGTAGTTTCAGGGCAATGTTCAGAATCAGGTTGCTATGGACAAGGGGGCAATCTTTGAGAGATAGAAGCCTGGTTGGTGAATTTTCTTGCAGACCCTGACCCACCACACGTGACAGAAATACCTCAAGCACTGTTTCCCAGTTGAACTCCTTGTATTTTGTGAAGCATGAACCAAACTCCAAGTGCAGCAGCAAGAAACACCACGAAAAGTGGAGGATGACCAAATTGTTTCACAGTCCACACAGGGAGACACAGTTTACCTACAAAGAGAGAATTGAGCACTGCTGCCTCGTGTTCATTGGAAAATAGGAAACGATGTCCTCCAGGTCACATAGATGAAGACCCAGCTTTGAGGTCCTCACTACAAAGGAAGCTTAACTCCTGACAACAACCTATATTTCAGTGCCCAACTTCACTGGCAGTTTCTCAAAAGTTTTTAGGCAAGCAGAGCTTCATGTTTGTGGAGTGTGTACCCTGTCCTTACTTTTGGAAACTCCTATACCACCTCCAAGTTTGTGCACTCCTGAGCATTTTTCGATTCCAGAAATGTAATCACAGATTTTGTAACTCTTCTACTCTAATTGTGTCTTCCTTGGGGCTAAGGTAATGACAAGGCATTGTTCTGGATGAGAGTTGGAAGATTAATTTTTCCTTTTTTCCATTTGAAATTCTGAATCCCTGACACTAACCCATATTCTACTAGACTCTGACTACTAATCGTAATATGATGGAAGAAAGTAACCCAAACAGTACATAAATACTTGCAGTTCAAAGTTGGACTTGCCTTTTGCATGATAAAGGGTAGGTGTTATAAATCTATTCAATATTTAATTGAAATAGTTCTCAATGTGTTTTAAAGTTAACAAATATGTGAATTACGGTCTCCCATTCTCTGGAGCCTATTCAGCACATGTATTTTTATATGCACAAATAGAATCCTACAAGGTATCACACGTACATCCTTGTAAGATATATGACTTAGCAGATACAAACTGTGAGAAGTGATCACTCCTCCTAAACGCTGTTGGGAACTGAAAATTCAACCTATGGGTGAGCTTCCCAGTGGAACAACATTATACATAAACCCATGTTCACTAAAATGAATGTTTTTGCATCTTTATGATATATATTTCATGATGAATTTTGATTGGCATATATATTGCTACTTTTTAATGTCTGTGTTTGTGTGTGTGTGTGTGTATATATATATATATATATATACTCTCCATATTTTTAAAAATATGAAATATATGTGTCTTATATACACTCCCTAAATTCATTCATGTTCATGTATGTGGATTAATAATCAACTTTTCACAAGATTATTCTTAGAAATATTCATCCACCCGAAATACATATTTGTTTCCTAGTACTGAAAACTAACTTCAGTAAAAGGTGCATACAAATCCTAATATGTGTACATTAACTGACCCAGTTTAATATTAATGCATGTAGGTTCCTATGGGACATGATGTGTATTTTGACGTTAATTTTTATTCCACACTGGTACATTACTATTTCATCAGTTTATGCACATCATAGGATATATATTTTATTCACTAGTTAGCAAATTTATAGGCATTTGTTTCACTTTCAATCACTTCCTGCTCCAGAACACATGTATTCCTCTATGTCTCTTGACTGGTCTATTCATGAGACTTTTTTCCAAATATATTATTTTCTATTTCCATAATCAATTTTGAACCAAAACTCACACACCCTTCATGATAAACCGTAACCCTAAGATGATCGTTAGATATATAACTGGTTGGAATGAATGATTGCATATCAATATAAAATTTCTTATAAATTTTCAGATATTTATTCAATTCATTATTTAAAGTGGATCCAGTTATATTATTTATTCACAATATGGTCTATTCATGCATTATGTCTATATTCATAGAAACAGGGTACACCTATTTGTACCCCCATACTAATTTGTAAGTCTTCAAAATATTGCTCCCAGAATTGGTGGAAGAAATACGATTGTCACCTGATCTACATACACATTTTATTACAGAAATATTCTGGACACAAAAAGCATAGGTCACACTTACAATTGTACCAAAGCGTAAATGGAAAGTGAGCATGGATTACTAAAAACATCCATGTCCAGGTTGCCTAATGCTCTCAAATATCAATTCTATTTTTGACTACATATTTGTTTCTTCCTAAGATTATATATTCAACTTCAAACCTGTTGAAAATGTCTAACCCTATCACACAATTTATACTTTGCTTGATTTCCTAATGTCTCTATTGATATCTGATTTCCTATATTTTTCCCCAGTTCATCATTGTGACTGACTCTTCACATGTGCTTACATTTACATACACTCTCTACACTAAATTCTATTGCTAAAGAACTTTTGGTCCAAATCCTATACTCACTCTTTTTTCTAAACCTACCAACTACCTTCCTAATCCTGCCGACTATCGGTTTTTGACTGGATGTTCTCTTCAACATTCAATATCCAAGGTACAAGGTACGATGCCAGTGTATATTGATTTATCTGAGACATCTGTGCTGCACATTACTCAAAGCTAAGTATCCCACTCAAGTCCCCAATGCCCTTCTGGGCTTCAAATCTTACCTAGATTTCTGCTTTCATACTTATGTTTCACATATATACTCTTGTAAACATCGCATTTTGCCAATACCATTATTCATCCCGCAGAATTATTTGTAACCCAAATTGAACAAGTTATTAACCCTAACCATACACTGTTCCCTCAGTATAACTTACTTAAGAGCAGGGACAGTGTGGGTCTTACAATATAGGAATGTAGATGATCTTCCACCTGCTGAGAACATCAAAGATCCATGTAGAAATGATCCTTGCAGAAGATATAGGCAGCTATGTAGGACCTGAGAGAGCAATAGTCATCTTCCATGGCAAACAACCTGGTCAGGATTAATTGATGGTCTGAATCAGCCTCTCTCTTCTTAATAAAGAGAAGATGGACTGAACCAGGCCTCTGTGGAGAGCTGTTCCCTGGTGCCTATGGTTGATATACCATTCTAACTTCTGAATGTGTCCCAGGATGTTGGGGCAGCCTCCATCTCATGGGAACCCTGGAAGCAACTGTTAGCACAAAGTGGTTACCAAGGCAGTGAGCATATTCTGTTCCTGAAAGAAGTGACCTCACTTCACTTCCTTGGTGATGGAATTCTCTGAACCTGGGATCCAGGAAGGAAGGCACGCAGAGCCAGTCCCACTCCCAGTTCCAGTGGGCTAACTTGTTTGCTTTTCCCAAAGACATAGTCAGTCTTTCTTGGTACCCACTGATGTGAGGATGGCCAAATGCCAGCAGAGCTCTGAAGAGGGGCCTTTCCTGAGTAAGCAGGTAGTGGCTCACCTTTGGCTCCTGACAACTTCACAGAGTTGGCCAAGGAGACCAGATCTGAAACAGGACAGGCCATTTTGGGGGAACATAATATGGCCCACCAGTCAGAAGACACTCCGGATAGTCACAGACCTATTTGGGGGAAGGAAGTGCCTTTGCCGTTGTAGGTGTGAGTTTGTGGTTTTTTCTCATGTTCTGAGAATAGGTAGGAAAGGTGGTTTGTTTGGTTTGGAGTGGACTGTTTCTAGTAAGTCGTTTGACATGGTGAGTGTTTCTAAGTCTGTGTATCCCACTGTATCCGTGGTTGTAGACATTAGAAAAGAGAATGCATCAATGGATGTGTTGTCTCTAGTTGAAAGCTTCCCCGCATTCATACTGTCCAATTAATGAATGGACTGCAGCTTGCCTTATGGATGGGCAACATCTATTATCTTCTAAAGTTCCTGTTTTCTTCGTGAATTCTGGCCACTCTCCAGAATAGACTCATGGTTTTGTTTCCCAAATATGTAACTCCACAAGGTTCTGTGACATGGCCATGTACTGGATAGCTGAAGGGAATGGGAGCATCTAAGAAAACTCAGATTTCAGTGTGACCAGTAAAGTCTCAGTGGAGAATCCCTTCTTTGGGCCATTTGCTTACTTCTATTTCTATTACCCTGAATGTCAGGAAGGTCTTTGCCCCAGGCCACCCCTTTGTGTAGCCTGAAGAAAACTGTTTTCATATGGAAATGTATGGACATCACCAGTGGCTCTTTGCTTAATTGATTTGGATTGGGATGTGTCTGAATCAGCCTCTTGTCCTTGTATGAGGTTGTGGCTTAGATTCTCAGCACCTGATGGATCTAAAGAAAGATCCCATGTGTTTCCAAAACTAAAATGGCCAAAAGAGCCGTCATTGTGGGTGAATATTTTTGCCCTCTTGTTTTAGGTTCCTGACCTCCATCAAGTGAGAATAGGGATCCTTTGGGTCAAATGAGTTCTTGAAATCCCTGCAGAGGCTAGCCCATATTTGCTTGGGTTTTCTCATGACTCCAAATCACATAAAGAATCTATACCCTACAGCCAGTAGGCCTCAAATTGGAGAAGTGGAACACTATAACAGCAGGAATATTTGATCATTCCTGGTTCACAGGAAGAGTGTCCAGGCCATCATGATTTTAGGCAAATGAGGGGCAAGTGAGCTTATTCGGACACTACCTTGGGCTCATAGAAACCTCCAGCTAGAGGTTATGATGAGTGTCTACATGGAAGAAGATGATGGCCCTGTGGTAGTGTTTTGATTTTAATTGTGGTCATTTTTTGGCGGATGGAAGGGATGATGGGGCCACCTGGGCTTGAACTCTGGTGTGATTCCCCTTAGAGACTGAGTTCTGAAACTGACCTCAGAGAAGTATTGCCATGAATTGTGTTGGGATTTTAGGAGGCCACGCATGAGACTCACTCTTGGAAACTGAGATCTAGGCCCAGGGTGGTTTCCACAGAGGCCTGAGAATCTCAGCCAGGATATCACATGATTTTATTCTGAAAGACTTAGCAGCCATATTTGAGAGTCAAAAAACACATGGACCTCACATTGTAGATGTCAATTGGCCTGGCTTTAGGAGACCTTTTGGCAACTGTTTGAGAAGCATTGACTGTGAGAGTTCTCCAGAGCTTTCATTGAAATGAACTTTCTCAACTCTTAATGGTTCCTGAATGAATTGAAACCCACAGTGCCTCTAACTTCACCCTTGAAAAATTGCTAGATAAATACCATGAAATTTTTGAAATTCCCATGACCAGGTGGCACTGCAGAAACTTTTGATGTCCTGTTGCTGATCATGTGTATACCAGACAGTGCTTTGTTTTTGACTGGGTTTCATTAAAATGGTTTAGAACAAGAGAAGCCAGTAATTTGGAGCCTGCTGAGTAGGGGGGCTAGAGCAGTGGTGGGCAGGTGTGTGATAAAACATCATGTTGGGGCCATGTGAATCTGGCATTGGCTTCCAAATTTTTTGTGACTGATATAGTGCAGACATCAGACCCTTATATGTAAAGGCATCTTGTTAAATGGAGAGTTTTCAGGGCAATATTCAGAATCAGGTTGCTATGGTTATTGGTGCAAGCTATGTGGGATAGAAGCCTGGTTGGTGCATTCTCCTGCAGACCCTGACCCACCACATGTGACAGAACTCCCTCCAGCACTGTATCCCAGATGAACTTTTTATGTTTTGTGAAGCAAATACCAAATTCCCAGTGCAGAAGCAAGAAATACCACGAAAAGTGGAGGATGACCAAATGTCTTCACAGTCCCCACCGGGAGACACTTAGCTTCCAATGGACACAGTTTAGCTACAAAGAGAGAATTGAGCACTGCTGCCTCATGTTCATTGGAATATAAGAAACCATGTCTTTCGGTCACATAGATGCAGACCCAGCTTTGATGGTCTCACTACAAAGGAAGCTAAAGCTCATGACAACAACATATATTTCAAGTGCCCAACCTCAGAAGCCGTTTCCCAAGAATTCTTAGGCCAGCAGAGTTCCTTGTTTGTGGAGTGTTTACCCTGTCCTTTACTTTTGGAAACTCCTCTACCACCTCCAAGGTTGTGAACTCCCGAGCATATTCCATTCCATATTTGTATTCATAGATTTTCACACTTTTCTACTCTAATTGTGTTTTACTTGGGGCGTAGGTAATGTCAAGGCATTGTTCTGGATGTGAGTGGGAAGATTTTTGTGTAGCACATATTTACATACACATTGGATTCATTTTTCAATTTCCATTTGAAATACTGAATCCCTGACACTATAACCCATACCCTACTAGTCTCTGACTAATAATCCTAATATGATGGTGAAAAATAAGCCAAAAAGAGAAGAAACACAAGCAGTTCAAAGGACGCATGGTGTATAGTTGGAATTGCCTTTTGCATTATATAATGTAGGAGTTATAAGTCTAGTCAATTTTTTGTTGAAATAGTTCTACATGTGTTTTTAAAATTAGCAAATATGTGAATCCCTATCTCCCTTTCTCTGTAGCCTATTCAGCACATGTATGTTTATATGCACATATAGAATTCTACCTGATATCACTCGTATACACTTGTGAGGTGGCTGAATTGGTAGATGCAAAGTGAGAGAAGAGATCACTCCTCCTAAACGCTGTTGGAACTGAAAATTCAACCTATGGGTGAGCTTCCTAGTTGAAAAACATTATACATGAATCCATGTTCAGTAAAATGAATATTTTTCGATCTGTGGATTATATACATTTCATGATGAATTTCTATTGGCATAAATATTGCTACTTTTTTTTTCTTTTATTGGTTGCTCAAAACATTACAAAGCTCTTGACATATCATATTTCATACATTAGATTCAAGTGGGTTATGAACTCCCATTTTTACTCCAAATACAGATTGCAGAATCACATTAGTTACACATCCATATTTTTACATAATGCCCTATTAGTTACTGTTGTATTCTGCTACCTTTCCTATACTCTACTATCCCCACTCCCCTATCTTCCCATCTTCTCTCTCTACCATACCTACTCTAAATCATTTCTCTCCTTGTTTATTTTCCCACAACCTCTTATATGTAATTTTGTGTAACAATAAGTGTCTCTCTCCATTACCATGCAATTTCCCTCTTCTCTCCCTTTCCATCCCACCTCATGTTTCTGCTTAATGTTAATCTTTTCTTCATGCTCTTCCTCCCTGCTCTGTTCTTAGGTGCTCTCATTATATCAAACAAGACATTTGGCATTTGTTTTTTAGGGATTGGCTAGCTTCACTAACCATAATCTGCTCAGTGCCATGCATTTCCCTGCAAATTCCAAGATTTGGTCATTTTTTAGTGCTGCGTAATTCTCCATAGTATATAAAAGTCACATTTTTTTATCCATTCATCTATTGAAGGGCATCTGGGTTGGTTCCACAGTGTAGCAATTGTGAATTGTGCTGCTATGAAAATCGATGTGGCAGTATCCATGTAGTACGCTCTTTTAAGGTCTTCAGGGAATAGTCCGAGAAGGGCAATAGCTGGATCAAATGGTGCTTCCATTCCCAGATTTCCCAGGAATCTCCATACTGCTTTCCAAATTGGCCGCACCAGTTTTCAGTCCCACCAGCAATGTACAAGAGTACCCTTTTCCCCACATCCTCGCCAGCACTTGTTGTTGTTTGACTTTATTATGGCTGCCAATCTCACTGGATTGAGATGGTATTTTAGGGTGGTTTTTATTTGCATTTCTCTTACTGCTAGAAATGGAGAGCATTTTTTCATGTACTTGTTAATTGATTCTATGTCCTCCTCTGAGAAGTTTCTGTTCAGGTCCTTGGCCCATTGGGTTATTGGTTATCTTATTGTCTAATTTTCTGAGTTCTTTGTATACTTTGTATACTCTGGATATTAGGGCTCCATGTGAAGGGTGAGGACTAAAAATTTGTTCCCATGATGTAGGCTCCATATTTACCTCTCTTATTGTTTCTCTCTTTAAGAAAAAAAATCAGTTTAAGTAAGTCCCATTTGTTGATTCTTATTATTAACTCTTATTCTATGGGTGTCCTATTAAGGAATTTGGAGCCTGACCACACAATATGTAGATAGGAGCCAACTTTTTATTGTATCAGACGCAGAGACTCTGATTTGAATCTAGCTCCTTGATCCACATTGAGTTAACTTTTGTGCATGGCGAGAGGAGGGGATTCAGTTTCATTTTGTTGCATATGGATTTCCAGTTTACCCAACTCTATTTGATGAAGATGCTATCCTTCCTCCATTGCAGGCCATTAGCTCCTTTATCAAATATAAGACAGTTGTAGATTTTTTGATTAGTCTCTGTGTCCTCCATTCTGTACCATTGATCCACCCGCCTGTTTTGGTACCAGTACCATGCTGTTTTTGTTATGAATGCTCTGTAATATAGTTTGAAATCTGGTATCACTATACTGCCTGATTCACACTTCCTGCTTAGAATTGCTTTTGCTATTCTGGGTCTTTTATTTTTCCATTTGAATTTCATGATTGCTTTATCTATTTCTACAAAAAAAAATCCTTTGGGATTTTGATTGGCATTGTATTAAACCTATAGAGAACTTTTGGTAATATAGCAATTTTGATGATGTTAGTTCTGCCTATCCATGAACAGGGTATATTTTTCCATCTTCTAAGATCTTATTCTATTTCTCTTTTTAGGGTTCTGTAGTTTGCATTATATAAATCTTTCACCTCTTTTGTTAGGTTGATTCCCAAGTATTTAATTATTTTGAGGAAATTGGGAATGCAGTGTTTTGACTCATTTTTGTTTCAGAAGTTTTGTCGCTGATATACAGAAATGCCTTTGATTTATGCATGTTGATTTTATATCCTGCCACATTGCTGCATTCATTTATTAGTTCTAGTAGTTTTTTCTGTAGACCCTTTTGGGTCTTCTATGTATAGAATCATGTCATCTACAAATAGTGATAATTTAAGTTCTTCTTTTCCTATTTTTATGCTTTTAATGTCTTTCATCTCTCTAATTGCTCTGGCCAGTTTTTCGAGAACTATATTGAATAGAAGTGGTGATAGAGGATATCTCTGCCTTGTTCCAGATTTTAAAGTGAATGCCTTCAATTTTTCTCCATTCAGAATGATGCTAGCCTGAGGCTTAACATAGTTATCTTTTACAATGTCGAGGTAAGTTCCTGTTATCCCTAGTTTTTAAAATGTTTTGAACATAAAGGAATGCTCTACTTTGTTGAATGGTTTTTCTGCATCTATCAAGATGATCATATGGTTCTTATCTTTAAGTCTATTGATGTTGTGAATAACATTTATTGATTTCCATATATTGAAGCCTCCTTGCATCCCAGGGATGAATTCAAGTTGATCATGGTGCACAATTTTTTTGATGTGCCTTTGTATTCAATTCGCCAGAATTTTAATGAGGATTTTTGCATCTAGGTTCATCAGAGATATTGGTCTGTAGTTTTCTTTCTTTGAGGTGTCTTTGTCTGGTTTCAGAATCTGGGTGATGTTGGCCTCATAGAATGAATTTGGCAGAGCTTCCAGTTTTTCTATTTCCTGAATAACTTGAAAAGTATTGGTATTAATTCTTCTTTAAAGGTTTTGTAAAACTCTGCTGTATACCCATCCGTTCCTGGGCTTTTCTTGGTTGGTAGTCTTTTGATTGCTTCTTCTACTTTATCCATTGATATTGGTCTGTTTAAATTGTGTGTTTCCTCCTGACTCAGTCTGGTCAAATCATATGACTTAAGAAATTTATCGATGTCTTCACTATTTTCTATTTTATTGGAATACAGTTTTTCAAAATAATTTCTAATTTTCTTCTGTATTTATGTAGCATCTGTTGTGATATTGCCTTTTTCATCCCGTATGTTAGTAATTTGAGTTCTCTCTCTTCTTCTCTTCGTTAGCATGGCTAAGAGTCTGTCGATCTTATTTATCTTTTTGAAGAAGCACCTTTTAGTTTTGTTAATTTTTTCAATAGTTTCTTTTGTTTCAATTTCGCTATGATTTTAATTATTTCTTTCCTTCTGCTACATTTTCTGTTGTTTTGCTCTTCTTCTTCTAGGGCTTTGAGATGAAGTGTGAGCTCATTTGTTTGTTTGTTTGTTTTTCTATTTTGAGGAATGACCTCCAGGCAATGAATTTACCTCTTAAAACTTCTTTTCATTGTGTCCTATAGAATCTGATATGTTGTGTCTGTATTTTCATTTATCTCTAAGAATTTTTTGATTTCCTCCTTTATGTCTTCTGTAACCCATTGATCATTCAGTAACATATTCTTCATTTTGCATGTGATGTATGATTTTTCTTCCTTCTTTATCATTGGTTTCCAGGTTCATTCCATTATGATCACAAAAAATTCATGGTATTATCTCCACCCCTTTATATTTACTGAGGGTTGCCCTATGGCATAACATATGGTCTATTTTTGAGAAGGATCCATGTGCTGGTGAGAAAAAAGTATATCCACTTGATGATGGTTGATATATTCTATATATGTCAGTTAAGTATAGGGTATTGATTGTGATATTGAGTTCTATAGTTTCTTTATTCAACTTTTGTTTGGAGGATCTGTCCAATGGTGAGAGAGGTGAGTTGAAGTCACCCATAATTATTGTATTGTGGTCTATTTGATTCTTGAACTTGAGGATAAATTGTTTTATGAACGTCGCAGCACCATTATTTGCTGCGTGAATATTGATAATTGTTATGTCTTTTCAGTGAATGGTTTCTTTTAACAATATATAAAGTCCTTCCTTATCCCTTTGATTAAATTAGTCTTGAGGTCGATTTTATTCGATAGGAGGATGGCCACCCCTGCTTGCTTTCGAGGACCGTGTGCATGGTATAAATTTTCCCAATCTTTCACCTTCAGCCTGTGTATGTCTTTTCCATTCAGATGTGTCCCTTGGAGGCAACATATTGTTGGATTTTTTTTTTTATTTCAAGTTACAAGCCAATGTCACTTTATTCGAGAGTTTAAGCCATTATCATTTAGAGTTACTATTGATATATGGTTTGTACTGCCACCCATGTTTTTATATATATATTTTTTAATTAGTTTGATTCTCCATGATTTGCTTTTCCCCTTCCCTCTGTCATTACTGAGGCACTTCTCACTGATGGTTTTCGTTGTTGATTTTCATTTCTTCCTCGTGTAGTGTTTTGCTCAAGATGCTTTGCAATGCTGGTTATCTGGCTGAAATTCTTTTAGCTTTTGTTTATCATGAAATATTTTTATCTCATTGTCTTATCTTAAGCTTAATTTTGCTGGATACATAATTCTTGGTTGGCATCCATTGTCTTTCAGTGTTTGAAGTACGTTGTTCCAGGATCTTCTCACTTCCAGCGTCTATGATGAAAAATCCATTGTTAAACTTTTTGGTTTACCCCTGATTGTAATGATTGTAATCTGCCTCCTTTCTCTGGTAGCTTTTAATATTTTCTCTTTGTTCTGTATATTGGATATCTTTATAACAATGTGTCTTGGCATTGGTCTACTGTGATTTTGTGTGCTTGGTGTCCTGTAAGCATCTACAATTTGTTTATCCGTTTCCATTTTTATTTCTGGAAAGTTTTCTGTAATTATTTCATTCACCAGGTTTCTCATTCCCTTGGTTTTAATCTCTGTACCTTCCTCTATCCATATGACTCATTAGTTTGTTTTTTTAATGTTATCCCATATCTCTTGAATGTTTTCTCATAATTTTTTACAGCATTTCTTTGTTGGCTAGACTTTTTTCAAGATGATATATTTTGTCTTCATTATCTGACATTCTGTCTTCTACTTGCTCTACTCTGTTAGTGATACTCTCAATTGAGTTTTTAATTTGGTTTATCATTTCCTTGATTTCTAGAATTATTGTTTGATTTTTCTAATAATCTCTATCTCCTGATAAAGATGCTTAATTTCTCATTTTATCTGTTTATGTAATTCATTTTCAATGCGTTTTATCACTGTTTGTTTTTGCTGTCTCGTATCCTCTTTAAGGTTCCATTCCATCTGTCTAAGGTATTACTTGAGTTCTTTATATGACCATTTTTCTGATGACTCTAGGTGCTCTTGAATATTTAGGCTGTCCTTCATTGTTCGTAATCCTTTTCTTCTTTGTTTTTATATGCTGCTCATGTTACTTCTTCTTCTGTTTGACTACTGAGTTACTGCTTACTCTTATAAATTCATTTGATGCTTGGGAGGAAAGATATTAGAAGGGAAGGGAGAAGTCACTAAAGAGAATGAGAGTAGGCAGGTAGAATTCAAGGAAGGGGGAATAAGAAAAATGAAAAGACAAAAGAAAAAAATAGAAAATAAAGAAAGAAAGTTTTAAGTAATGATGATGATTAAAAAATTGAAAATTAAAATTTAAAATAATAATAATAATAATAAAATAAAAAAATTAAAAAATAAAAACATTTAAAAAAGTTAAAGAACAACAATAACAAAAATGAAAATGAAAGAAAAAAAAACAAATAAAAAAATAATAATAATACATGCAATCCTAGAGTTCAAATAACTTCTCTTCCAGTAGGTGGAGCTGTGCGCACTGGGCCAAGCTTCTCCTCTCAAAAAGTGAGAACCAATCACTGTGCAGCAGCTCTTCCTCCCAGACTGGGCGGGTCTCCAATTCTGAGTGCCTAGGGCTTTCTCTTGTGCTTCCTCAAGCCAGGCCCCACTCACCTGTGATGCTCACCACAATACTGGTTACAAACCAGGCCTCTGCTCCTGGTAGCCCTGTTTCCATGAACGCCTGGGCACACTCTCCTTGTTTGCCTTCCTCAGACAATAAGTTTGTAGAGCTTGGGGCTGAGAACCTCCAGCGAATTTGCTTGCCCTTCAGGAGCCATGGCCCCGGTAGGTGGTGTAAGAGACCTCAATTGTCAGCACTGGTGGGAGCGGTAGCAGGGAATTCCACGCCGCGAGTCCCGAGCCAATCTTGATTCCCTAGGTCTGGGTATCGCGGTCCTTGGAGAGCTGGGAGGGGCCATTACAGCAGAGGTGGGAAGGGCCCTTGAGGTTTCCCTGCGTTGTTGAGAGATATGGCAATGGGATTACACACTTGTCGCGCTGGTTTCAATGAAGTTATCTCCTCCGCCTGTGACGTCAGTTCTCTGCCATAGTGGTATCCCATTCAAATGGTGACCGTTCGTTCCCTTTGCTGGGTGACCAATGCAACAGGTTGGTCCTGACTATCTCTCCCAAGCCCCATTTCAATCCTGTGGCCACTGCCTATGAAGGCTCAGTTGGCTTTTAACTCTCAATTCAGAAAGCCCGACCAGTTATTTCAGCGGGAATGTTAGTGCTGAGTCACAAAAACCAGACGAATCTAAGCTTGAATGCAGCCAATGCGGGCTTTGTGTGTGTTCTGAGGGGCCCAGACTGTTCACCCCAGATTCACAACAGGTCAATATTGCCTAGTGATTCTGAGCAAACAGCATTTAGACAGTTTACGACTCCCTATGCCCGCGCAGCTGAAGAGATCAGAGACTTGATTTCTCCATGCCTGCCTTCATAATGGATCTCCTGTATTGCTACTTTTTAATATCTGTGCTTTTGCGTTTGTGTGTATATATATATGTATATGTATATATATATATATATATATATATATATATATATATATATATATATACTCTTTAGATTTTTCAAAATATGAAATATATGTGTCTTATTATGCACTCCCTAAATTCATTCATATTCATATCTGTGGATTTATAATCAACTTTCCACAAGATTATTTTCAGAAATAATCATCCACCTGAAATACATATTGTTTCCTAGTACTGAAAACTAAATTCAGTGAATGGTGCATACAAACCCTAATATTTCTACAGTTACTTAGCCAGTTTAAAATCAATGCAAGTTGATTTCTAGGGGACATGATGTGTATTTTGACTTTCATTTTTATTCAACACTTGTACGTTACTATGTCTTCAGTTTATGCAAATCATGGGATATATATTTCTGTCACAAATTAGAAAATTTATAGGCATTTGTTTCACGATCAATCACTTCCTGATTCAGAACACATGTATCCCTCCATGTTTCTTGACTGGTCTTTTCATGAGACTTCTTTCCAAACACATTATTTTTGTTTAACATCATCACGTATAAAGCAAAACTCAAACACCATTCTTCATAAACCATAATCCTAATATTACCATTAGATATATAACTGGTTGGAATGAATGATTGTATATCAATATAAGATTTCTTATATATTTTCACATATCAATTCAATCCATTATTTAAAGTGGAATCAGTTTCGTTATTTATTCATAGTATGGTCTATTCATGCATTATCTCTATATTAATAGACACAGGGTACACCTCTTTGTACCCCTAATACTAATGTATACGTCTTCAAAATATTGCCCCCAAAAATGGTGAAAGAAATACTCATGTCACCTGATCTACATATACATTTTATCACAGTAATATTCTGAACAAAAAAAAAACATAAAAATGTAACACTTATGATTGTACAAAAGCCTAAAAGGAAAGTGAACGTGGATAACTAATAACATCCAAGTCCAGGTTGCCTAATGCTCTCAAATGTCATTCCCATTCGTGACGACATATTTGTTTTTTCCTATGATTATGTATTCAAACTCAACCCTGTTGAAAATGTCTAATCCTATCACTCACTTTATACTTTGCCTGATTTCGTAATGTCTCTATTGACACCTGCTTTCCTACACATTTTCCCCAGTTCATCATTGTGACTAACTCTTCACATGTGCTGACATTTACATTCACTCTCCCAATGAAACCCTATTGCTAAAGAAGCTTTTTATTCCAAATCATATACTCACTCTTCTTCCTAAACCTACTGACTATCTTCCTAATCCTACTGACTATTCCTTTTTGACTGGATGTTCTCTTCTACATTCAATCATCCAAGGTACAAGGTCCTATGCCACTGTATTTCGATTTAACTGAGACAATTGTACAGAACATAATTCAACACTAAGTATCCAAATCAAGGGCTCAATGCCCTTCTGGGCTTCAAATCCTTCTTAGATTCCCGTTTTCATACATATATTTCACCTATATATTCTTATAAATATTGCAGGTTCCCAATCTCATTATTCATCCTGCAGAATGATTCCTAACCCAAATCGAACATATTATTAACCCTAACCATACACTAACTTTGCAGGAGAGCAGGAACAGTGTGTGTATTAAACTACAGGAATCTAGGGGATGTTCACCTGCTGAGAAACTCAAATGTTCATGCAGAAGTGATCCCTGGTGAAGATGAAGGCAGCTATGAATTACCTCAGAAAGCAAAAGTCATCTTCCATGGCAATCATCCTGGTCAGGATGAAGGGTTGTGTCTGAATCAATCTCTCTCTTCTTAATGTATAGAACATGGACCAAACCAGTCCTGTGTGGAAGCTGTTCCCGGGTGCTTACGGTTGATATAACATTCTAACTAGAGAAAGTGTCCCATGAAAATCAGGGCAGCCTCCACCTCATAGTATTTTGGAGGCAACTGTTAGGACAAAGTGGTTGCCAAGGCAGTGACATAATTCATATCCTGAAGGAAGTGATCTCACCTCACTTCCTTGGTGATGGAACTCTCTGAACTTGAAATCCAGGAATCCAGGCACCCAGAGACAGTCTCTGTCCTAGTCCCAGTGGTCTGACATGTTTGGATTTACCAAGGACAGAGTCAGTCTTTCTTGGTACCTACAGATGTGAGGAAGGCCAAATGCCAGGAAACCTCTGAAGAGGGGCTTTTCCTGAGAAGGCAGGTAGTGCCTCACCGCTGGCTCTTGAGAACTTCACAGAGTTGGCCAAGCAGACATGATCTGAGACAGGAGAGGTCATTTTGGAGGAACATAGTATGGCTCACTAGTCAGAGGATACTCCGGGGAGTCACAGACCTACTAGGGGGAAGGAGGTGCCTTTGTGGGTGTGGGTGTGAGTTTGTGGTTTTGTCTCATGTTCTGAGGATAGGTAGGAAAGGCGGTTTGTTTGGTATGGAGTGGAATATTTGTATTAAGTCCTTTGACAAGGCGAGTGTTCCTATGTGTGTGTGTATCCCACTGAGTCCATTGTTGTAGACATTAGAAAAGACAATGCATCAATGGATGTGTTCTGTCTAGTAGAAAGCTTCCCAGAATTCATCCTGCCCAATTCATGAGTGGACTCTGGCTTGCCTTATGGATGGGCAACACCTACAAGCTTCCTAATTTCCTGTTTTCTCTCTCAATTCTGGCGACTCTCCAGAATAGTATCATGGTTTTGTGTCCAAGATTTGTACCGCCTCCAAGATCTGTGACATTGTTATGTACTGGAAGCTGAAGGAAATGGCTAGCATCTCAGAAATCTCAGATATCTGTTGACCAGGAAAGTCTCAGTGGAGAAACCCTGCTTTGGTCCTTCTGCTTACCTATTGTTCTGTTGAATGTCAGGAAGTTTTTTGCCTCAAGCCACCACTTTGTGAAGCCTGAAGAAAAGAGTTTTCAAATGGAAATGAAAGGGCATCACCTGTGGCTCTTTGCTTAATTGCTTAGGATTGGGATATGTCTGAATCAGCCTGTTGGCCCTGTGTGAGGCTGTGGCTTAGATTCTCAGCACCTGATGGATCTAAAGATAGATCCCATGCGTGCATCCAAAACCAAAATGGCAAAAAGATCAGATATTGTTGAAGAACTCTCTTGCCTTTCTCTGGTAGGTTCCTGATATTCATCAAGTGAGAATAGGGATCCTTTGGGTCAAATGAGTTCTTCAAAGCCCTGCAGAGGCTAGGCCATAGGTGCTTGATTTTTATGACTCCAATTCACTTAAAGAATCTAAACCCCAAAGCTAGAAGGCCTCAAGTTGGAGAAGCCAAGCAATATTAAAGGCAGGCCTATTTGATCACTACTGGTTCACAGGAAGAGAGTCCAGGCCACCCTGACTTTAGGCAAATGAGGGGCAGGGAGCTTATTTTAGACACTGTCGTGGGCTGCGTCCCTTATGGAAACCTCCAGCCAGAGGATATGATGAGTGTCTATATGGAAGAAGATGAGGGCCATGTGAGAGTGTTTGGTTTTAATTGTGGACATATGTCTGGCGGTTGGAAGAGATCACTGGGTCCACCTAGGCTTGCACTCTGGTGTGATTCCCCTTAGAGACTGAGTTCTTTTACTGATCTCAGAGAATTATTGCCAGGAATTGTGTTGGAATTTTAGATGGCCATGCATGAGAGTTGTCCTTGGAAAGTGACATCTAGGCCCAAGGTGACTTTCCACAGAGCTCAGGGAATCTCAGCCAGGATATCACATGATATTATTCTTAAAGACTTGGCAGCCATATTTGAGAGTCAAAACACACATGGAACATACATTGTAGACCTCAATGGGCCTGGCTTAATCTGACTTTTGGGCACTTTTGGAAGCCTTGCCTGTAAGAATTCTCCAGAGTTTTCATTGAAATGAGCTTCCTCACCATTTAATGGTTTCTGAGTGAATTGAAATCCACAGTGCCTCCAACTTCATCCTTGAAAATTGGCTAGATCAATACCATGAAATTTTTGAAATTCCCATCACCGGGTAGCTCTGGAGAACATTTGAATGTCCTGTTGCTGATCATGAGTATACAAGACAGTGCCTTGATTGACTGGGTTTTATGAAAATGGTGTTTAACAGAGATGCCAGTAAGTTGGATCCTGCTGAGTAGTTGTACTAGAGTAGTGGATGGCAGGTGTGTAATAAAACATCTGTGGTGGGGGCATGTGAATCTGCCATTGGCTTCCAAATGGATTGTGACTGACATTTTGCAGCCAGTAGACCCTTATATGTATAAGCATATTGTTATATGGAGAGGTTTTAGGGCAATGTTCAGAATCAGGTTGCTATGGAAAATGGGGCAAGCTATGTGGGATAGAAGCCTGGTTGGTGCATTCTCCTGACGAACCTGACCCACCACACTTGACAGAACTCACGTCAGCACTGTGTCCCAGTTGAACTCCTTGTATTTCATGAAGCAAATACCAAACTCCCAGTTCAGCAGCAAGAAATACCACGAATTGTGGAGGATGACCAAATGGAATTACAGTCCACAAGGGGAGACATTTAGACCCCAGTGGCCACAGGTTACCTACAAATAGAAAATTCAGCACTGCTGCCTCATGTTCATTGGAAAATAAGAATCCATGTCATCCAGATCACATAGATGATGACTCAGCTATGATGGTCTCACAACAAATGAAACTAATGCTCCTGACAACAGCATATATTTCATTGCCCAACCTCAGAGGCAGTTTCTCCAGATGTTAGGCTGGCAGAACTTCATGTTTGTGGAGTTTTTACCCTGTCCCTTACTTTTGGAAACTCCTCTACCACCTGCAAATTTGTGAACTCCTGAGCATTTTTCATTCCACATATGTATTCACAGATTTTCTAACTCTTCTCCTCTAATTGTGTCTTATGTGGGGCGAAGGTAATGTCAAGGCATTGTGCTGAATGAGAGTGGGAATTTTTTGTGTAGCACATATTTGCATACACATTGGATACATTTTCCAATTTTCCATTCAAAATACTGAATCCCTGACACTAACACATACCCTACTAGACTTTGACTTCTAATTCTAATATGGTGGAGAAAAATAACCCAAACAGAATAGAAATACAAGAGGTTCACAGGAGGCATGGTGTATAGTTGGACTTGCCTTTCGTATGATAAATGGTAGGTGTTATAAATCTAGCGAATTTTAATTGAAATAGTTCTCCATGTGTTTTAAAAGTTAACAAATATGTAAATAACTGTCTCCCTTTCTCTGTAGCCTATTCATCACATGTATTTTCATATGCACATTTAGAATTCTACCTGGTATCACTCGTACATTTTGTGAGGTGGCTGGCTTGGCAGCTGCAAATTGTGAGAAGAGATCACTCCTACTAAACGCTGTTGGAACTGAAAATACAACATATGAGTGAGCTTCTTAGTTGAACAACATAAATCCATGTTCATTAAAATGAATATTTTTGGATCTGTGGATGATATATTATTTCATGTGAATTTCGATTGGCATACATAATGCTACTTTTTAATGTCTGTGAGTGTATATATATATATATATATATATATATATATATATATATATATATATATATATATTCACTCTCCAGATTTTTCAAAATATGAAGTATATTTTTCTTATTATACACTCCCTAAATTCATTCATATTCATGTATGTGCATTTATAATCATGTTTTCACAAGAATATTCTCAGAAATATTCATCCACCTGAAATACATATTTGTTTCTTAGTACTGAAAACTAACTTCGGGGGATCATATGATGGTGGTGAAGGGAGTGCATCACCCCCATGTACCGCGTCACTGTGCGGGAGAATGACGAGTTATAACGGCTAAAATATATCTTGTTAGAAATTTCCAGCAAAATTGGGGTGCTCCAAAACCTAGTGGACATATTTCCATCTCATGAGGATCAGCTACGCGAGCTCAAACACGAGTGATTTGTCCGCATGGAGCGTCATGCTGCTTATTCAGGAAATCGGTCTGTGGCTAGAGTCTGCGGCGCGCACTGGGAAACGAAGAGATAGCAATGCAAATATACAGCGGTGTGGATTCTGTGGGCTCCTGCCAGGTATGCAATCACTGTGCAAAGTGCTGAATTCTTTGTTTGAGATGGGTAAGGATGCGGTCCAATTCGGTTCTCCACACCGGTCAGACCACAGAGGAAGCCAGCGGCCACTATCTTGGAGAGCTGATGTCACCATCCCTGTTTTTGACTGATCGAAGCTCATTCAGCTATAGAACAGGTAATTTCAGGATGCCATTCACCTTTGTGTTGCAGACAAATTACTCAGGCTATTTCAGAAAATTGAAAAAGAGGGAGATCTTCCAAATTCATTCTACGAGGCCAATATCACCCTGATTCCTACACCAGATAGACACTTCAAAGAAAGAAGACTAAAGACCGATATCTCTAATGAACCTAAATGCAAAAATCTTAAATTAAATTCTGGCAAATCAGATAAAAAAACATATCAAAAAAATGTGCACCATGATCAAGTAGGGTTCATCCCTGGGATGCAAGGAGGGTTCAATATACGAAAATCAATAAGTGTTATTCACCACATCAATAGACTTAAAAATAAAAACCATATTATCATCTAGATAGATGCAGAAAAAGCATTCGACAAAGTACAGCATCCCTTTATGTTCAAAACTCTCGAAAAACTAGGAATAACAGGAACATTCCTCAATATTGTAAAAACAATCTATGCTAAACCGCAGGCTAGCGTCATTCTGAATGGAGAAAAATTGAAGACATTCCCTCTAAAATCTGGAACAAGACAGGGATGCCTGCTCTCACCACTTTTGTTCAATATAGTTATCAAAAGACTGGCCAGAGCAATTAGACAGATGAAAGAAATTAAAGGCATATAAATAGGAAAAGAATAACTTAAATTATCACTATTGCAGATGACATGATTCTATACCTAGCAGACCCAAAAGGTTCTACAAAGAAACTAATAGAGCTAATAAATGAATTCAGCAAAGTGGCAGGATATAAAATCAACACGCATAAATCAAAGGCATTCCTGTATATCAGTGACAAATCCTCTGAAATGGAAATGAGGACAACCACTCCATTCACAATATCCTAAAAAAAAAAATGGGAATCAACCTAACAAAAGAGGTGAAAGTCTTATACAATGAAAACTACAGAACCCTAAAGAGAGAAATAGAAGATCTTAGAAGATGTAAAAATATACCCTGTTCATGTATAGGCAGAACTAACATCATCAAAATGGCGATATTACCAAAAGTTCTCTATAGGTTTAATCCAATGCCAATCAAAATCCCAAAGGCATTTCTTGTAGAAATAGAGAAAGCAATCATGAAATTCATATGAAAAAATAAAAGACCCAGAATTGCAAAACAATGCTAAGCAGGAAGTGTGAATCAGGCGGTATAGCGATACCAGACTTCAAACTATACTACAGAGCAATAGTAACAAAAATAGCATGGTACTGGTACCAAAACAGGCAGGTGGACCAATGGTACAGAATAGAGGACACAGAAACCAATCAACAAAACTACAACTATCTTATATTTGATAAAGGAGCTAAAAGCATGCAATGGAGGAAGGATAGCATCTTCAACAAATGGTGTTGGTAAAACTGAAAATCCATATATAACAAAATGAAACTGAATCCCTTTTTCTCACCATGCACAAAAGTTAACTCAAAATGAATCAAGGACCTTGATATCAAATCAGAGACACACTGTCTGATAGAAGAAAAATTTGGTTACGATGTACATACTGTGGGGTTGGGCTCCAAATTCCTCAATAGGACACCTATAGTACAAGAGTTAATAACTAGAATCAACAAATGGGACTTACTCAACTAAAAAAGTTTTTTCTCAGCAAAAGAAACAATAAGAGGTAAATAGGGAGCCTACATACTGGAAAGAAATCTTTACTACTCACACTTCAGATAGAGTCCTAATATCCAGAGTATACAAAGAACTCAAAAAATTAGACAATAAGATAACAAATAACCCAATCAACAAATGGGCCAAGGACCTCAACAGACACTTCTCAGATGAGGACATACAATCAATCAACAAGTACATGAAAAAATGCTCACCATCTCCAGCAGTCAGAGAAATGCAAATCAAAACCACCCTAAGATACCATCTCACTCCAGTAAGATTAGCAGCCATTATGAAGTCAAACAACAAGAAGTGCTGGCAAGGATGTGGGAAAAGAGGTACACTTGTACATTGCTGGTGGGACTGCAAATTGGTGCAGCCAATTTGGAAAGCAGTATGGAGATTTCTTGGAAAGCTTGGAATGGAACCACCATTTGACCCAGCTATTGCCCTTCTTGGTCTATTCACTAAAGACCTAAAAAGAGCATGCTACAGGGACACTGCTACATCGATGTTCATAGCAGCACAATTCACAACAGCAAGACTGTGGAACCAACTTAGATGCCCTTCAATAGAAAAATGGATAAAAGAAATGTGGCATTTATACACAATGGATTATTACTTTGCATTGAAAAATAAAAAATCATAGAATTTGCAGGGAAATGGATTGCATTAGACTAGATTATGCTAAGTGAAGCTACACAATTCCTATAAAACAAATGCCAAATGTCATCTTTGATATAAGGAGAGTAACTAAGAACAGATAGGGATGAAGAGCATGACAAGATGATTAACATTAAACAGGGATGAGAGGAGGAAGGGAGGGAGAAGGGAAATTGCATGGAATTGGAAGGAGACCCTCTGGGTTATACAAAATTACATACAAGAGGAATTGAGGGGAAAGGGAAAAATAATACAAGGGGGAGAAATTTATTACAGTAGAGGGAGTAGAGAGAGAAGTGGGGAGGGGCGGGGAGGCCAGGGGGAATAGTAGAGGATACGAAAGGCAGCAGAATACAACAGACACTAGTATGGCAATATGTGAATCAATGGATGTGTAACTGATGTGATTCTGCAATCTGTATACAGGGTAAAAATGGGAGTTCATAACCCACTTGAATCAAAGTGTAAAATATGATATATCAAGAACTATGTAATGTTTTGAACAACCATAAATAAAAATAAAAAAAAACTCTCTTTGGTGAATAATGCATGCAATTCTAATATTTCTACAGTAACTGACCCAGTTTAACATCAATGCAAGTAGATTCCTATTGGACATGATGTGTATTTTGACGTTCACTTTTATTCAACACTGGTACATTACTATTTCATCAGTTTATGCACATAACAGGATATATATTTCATTCACAATTTAGAAAATTTATAGGCACTTGTTTCACTTTCAATCACTTCCTGCTTCAGAACACATGAATTCCTCCATATTTCTTGATTGGTCTTTTTATGAGACTTTTTTCCAAACATATTATTTTCGATTTCCATAATCACTTTTGAAACAAAACTCACACACACTTCATGATAAACAATAACCCTAAGATTACCATTAGATATATAACTGGTTGGAGTGAATGATTGTATGTCAATATATGATTTCCTATATATTTTCAGATATCAATTCAATCCATTATTTAAAGTGGAACCAGTTATAATATTTATTCACAGTATGGTCTATTCATGCATTATCTCTATATTCAAAGACACAGGGTACACCACTTTGTACCCCCAATACTAATTTATATGTCTTCAAATATTGCTCCCAGTAATGGTGGAAGAAATACTCATGTCATATGATCTACATACATATTTGATCACAATATTTTTCTGGGCACAAAATGCAAAGATCACACTTATGATTGTACCAAATCCTAAATGGAAAGTGAACATGGATTACTAAAACGATAAATGTCCAGGTTGCCTAATGCTTTCAAATGTCATTCCTATTGGTGATGACATATTTGTTTCTTCCTAAGATTATGTATTCAATCTCAACCCTATTGAAAATGTCTAATCCTATCACTCACTGTATAATTGCCTCATTTCATAATGTCTGTATTGATATTTTCCTTTTTACATATTTTCCCCAGTTCATCATGTGACTGACTCTTCACATGTGCTGAAATTTACATTCACTCTATAACAAAAACCCTATTGCTACAGAACTTTTGCCCCAAATCCTATACTCACTCTATTTCCTAAAGATACTGACTACCTTCCTAATCCCACCGACTATCTCAATTTGAGTGGATGTTCTCTTCTAAAATCAATCATCCAAGGTGTAAGGTCCTATGCCATTTGATTATCGATTTATCTGAGACATCTGTGCAGAACGTAATTATAAGCTAAGTATCCCAATCAAGGGCCTAATGCCCTTCTGGGCTTCAAATCTTACCTAGATTTCTGTTTCCATACTTATATTTCACCTCTATAATCTTATAAATATCGCAGGTTCCCAATACTATTAATCATCCTTCGCAATGATTCATAACCCAAATCGAACATGTTATTAACCCTAACCATACACTCTTACCTTAATCTAACTTTGCAGAAGAGCAGGGACAGAGTTCGTCTTACAATACAGGAATGTAGGGTATCTTCCTCCTGCTGAGAACCTCAAATGTCCATGCAGACTTGATCCCTGGAGAAGATGTAGGCAGCTATGAAGGACCTGAGAGAGCAAATGTCATCTTCCATCGCAAACAACCTTCCCAGGATGAAGGGTTGTGTCTGAATAAGCCTCTCTCTTGTTAATGTAGAGAAGATAGACCAAACCAGGCATGTGTGGAGAGCTATTCCGGGGTCCCTATGGTTGATATACCATTCTAACTTGTAAAAGTGTCACAGGAAGAAAGGGCAGCCTCCATCTCATAGGAGTATTGTAAGCAACAGTTAGGACAAAGTGGTTGCCAAGGCAATGACCTCAAAGAATTCCTGAAGGAAGTAATCTCACCTCACTTCCTTGGTGATGGAACTCTCTGAACTTGGAATCCGGGAAGCCAGGCACCCAGAGCCAGTCTCAGTCCCAGTCCCAGTGGTCGTATTTTTTGGATTTACCAAGGACAGAGTCAGTCTTTCTTGGTACCTACTGAGGTGAGGATGAACAAATGTCAGGAAAGCTCTAAAGAGGGGCCTTTCCTGAGAAAGCAGGTAGTGGCTCACCGCTGGCTAGTGACAACTTCACAGATTTGGCCAAGGAGACCATATGTGACACAGGACAGGCGATTTCATCAGAACATAGTTTGGCCCACCAGTCAGAGGACACTCCCAATAGTCACAGACCTACTTGGGGGAAGGAGCTTCCTTTGTGTGTGTGGGTGTGGGTTTGAGATTTTGTCTCATGTTCTGAGAATAGGTAGGAAAGGCGGTTTGTTTGGTTTGGAGTGAACTGTTTCTGGTAAGTCGTTTGACAAGGCCAGTGTTTCTTTGTCTGTGTATCCCACTGTGTCCGTGGTTTTAGATATTAGAAAAGAGAATGAATCATTGGATGTGTCCTGTCTAGACTCAACTTGCCCAATTTATGAATGGACTGCGGCTTGACTTATGGGTGGACAACTCCAACAATCTTCCTAAGTTCCAGTTTTCTTCCTGAATTCTGGCCACTCTCCAGAATAGGCTCATGGTTTTGTGTCCAAAATATGTACCACCTCCAAGCTCTGTGACATGGCCATGTACTGGATAGCTGAAAGAAATGGGAGCATCTCAGAAAACTCAGATATCAGTTTGACCAGGAAATTCTAAGTGAAGAAACCCTGCTTTGGGCCTTTTGCTCATCAATTGTTCTGTTGCCCTGAATGTCAGGAAGGCCTTTGCCTCAGGCCACACCATTGTAGAGCCTAAAGAAACAGTTTTCAAATGGAAATGAAAGGGCATCACCTGTGGCTCTTTGCTTAATTGCTTTGGAAAGGGATGTGTCTGAATCAGTCTTTTGGCCCTGTGTGAGACTGTGGCTTAGATTCTCAGCACCTGATGGATCTAAAGAAGGATCCCATGTGTGCATCCAAAACGAAAATGGACAAAAGAGCAGTCAGTGTGGATGAAGTCTCTCGCCTTCCTCTGTAAGTGTCCTGTTCTCCATCATGTGAGAACAGTGATCATTTGGTTCAAATGTGTTCCTCAAAACCCTGCAGAGGCTAGCCCATAAGTGCTTGGTTTTTCTCGAGACTCCAATTCACATAAAGAATCTAAAACACACAGTAAGTAGGCCTCAAATTGGAGAAGCAGTGCCATATTAATGGCAGGCCTATTTGATCACTCTTGGTTCACTGGAAGGATGTCCTGGCCACCCTGATTTTAGGCAAAAGAGGGACAAGGGAGGTTACATTGGACACTGTCTTGGGCTGCACCCCTCATGGAAACCTCCAGCCAGAGGTTATGATGATTGTGTAAATGGAAGAAGATGTGTGCCATGTGGAAGTGTTTTGGATTTAATTGTGGATATTTGTGTGACAGTTGGAAGACATAACAAGGTCTACCTGGGCTTGAACTCTGGTGTGATTCCCCTTATAGACTGAGTTCAGGAACTGATCTCAGAGAAGTATTGCCATGTATTGTGTTGTGATTTAAGAGGCCATGTATGAGAGTCACCCTTGGAAACTGAGATCTAGCCCCAGAGTGGCTTTCCACAGAGCTCTGGGAATTTCAGCCAAGATATCACATGATTTCATTCGAAAGACTTGGCAGCCATAGTAGAGAGTGAAAACACACATGGACCTCATATTGTAGACCTCAATGGGCCTGGCTTAATGTGACCTTTTGGCCATTCTTTGGGAAGCCTTGCCTGTGAGGGTTCTCCAGAGCTTTCATTGAAATAATCTTGCTCACCATTTACTGGTTCCTGAATGAATTGAAACCCACAGTGCCTCCAACTTCATCCTTGAAAAATGTCTAAATAAATACCATGAAATTTTTGAAATTCCCATGACCAGGTGGCACTGGAGAACCTTTGGATGTCCTGTTGCTGATCATGGATGTACCAGACAGTGCCTTGCTTGACTGGGTTTCATGAAAATGGTGTAGAACAGAGGTGCCAGAAAGTTGCAGCCTGCTGAGAAGTGGGCCTAGAGCTTTGGTGGGCAGGAGTGTGATAAAACATCTCTGTTGGAGCAATGTGGATCTTCCATTGGCTTCCAAATGGCTTGTGGATTACATGAAGCAGCCAGCAGACCCTTGTAATTAAAGGCATCTTGTTATATGAAGAGGATTCAGGGCAATGTTCAGAATCAGGTTGCTATGGACAAGGATGCAATGTGGCAAGCTTTGAGGGATAGAAGCGTGGTTGGTGCGTTCTTCTGCAGACTCTTAACCACCGCACATGGCAGAACTCCCTCCAGCACTGTGTCTCAGTTGAACTCCTTGAATTTCATGAAGCAAATAAAAAACTCCCAGTTCAGCAGCAAAAACCCCACAAAAAGTGGAGGAGGACCAAATGGCTTCACAGTCCAACGGGGAGACACTTAGTCCCCAGAGGCCACAGTTTACCTAAAAAGAAGAAAATCAACACTGCTACCTCATGTTCATTGGAAAATAAGATACCATGTCCTCCACGTCACATAGAGGCAGACCCAGCTTTGATGGTCTCACTACAAAGGAAGCCAATTCTCCTAACAACAACATAATTTTCACGTTCCCAAACTCAGAGGCAGTTGCTCTAAAAGTTTTTAGGCCAGCAGAGCTCCATGTTTGTGGAGTGTTTACCCTGTCCCTTACTTTTGGAAACTCCTCTACAACCTCCAAGGTTGTGAACTCCTGAGCATTTTCCATTCCAGATATGTATTCACTGATTTTCTATCTATTCTCCTCTAACTGTGTCTTACTTGGGGTGAAGGTAATTTCAAGGCATTGTTCTGGATGAGAGGGGAGGATATTTGTGCAGCATATATTTCCATACAAATTGGATTCAATTTCCAATTTTCCTTTTGAAATACTGAATCCCTGACACTAACCCATACCTACTAGACTCAGACAACTCATCCTAATATGATAGAGAAAAATAACACAAACCTATAGAAATACAAGCAGTTCATTGGAGGCATGTTGTATAGTTGGACTTGCATTTTGCATTACACAAGGTAGGAGTTATAAATCTGGTCAATGTTTAATAGAAAAAGATCTCCATGTGTTTTTAAAGTTAACAAATATGAGAATTCATGTTTCCCTTTCTCTTTAGCCTATTCACACTTATATATTTATATGCATATATAGAATCCTACCAGGTATCACATGTACATCTTTGTGAGGTGGCTGACTTGGCAGATACAAATTGTGAGAAGAGATCACTCCTCCTAAACGCTGTTGGAACTGAAAATTCAACCTATAGGGAGCGTCCTAGTAGAACAACATTATACATAAACTCATGTTCAGTAAAATAAACATTTTTGCATCTGTGGATGATATATATTTACTGATGAATTTCGATTAGCATTTATATTGCTACTTTTTAATGTCTGTGAGTGTTTTTTATTTGTGTGTGTGTGTCTGTGGATACACTCTCCAGATTTTTCAAAATATGAAATATATGTGTCTAATATACACTCTCTAAATTCATTCATGTTCATGTATGTAGATTTTTAATCAACATTTCACAAGATTATTCTCAGAAATATTCATCCACCTGAAATACATATTTGTTTCCTAGTACTGAAAACTAACTTCAGGGAATGATGCATACAAATCCTAATTATTCTACAGTAACTGACACAGTCTAACATCAATGCAAGTAGATTCCTATGGGACATGATATGTAATTCTTTATTCATTTGTATTTGACACTGGTACATTATTATTTCTTCAGTTTTTGCACATCATAGGATATACATTTCATCCACAAGTTCACAAATTAATATGCATTTGTTTCAACTTTCACCACTTCTTGCTTCAGAACACATGTATTGTCAGGGTTTCTTGACTGGTCTTTTCATGAGACTTCTTTCCAAACACATTATTTTGAATTTCCATAATCATTTTGAAGCAAAACTCACACACTCTTCATGATAAACCAAAACACAAATATTTCCATTACATATATACCTGGTTGGAATGAATGATTGTATATCAATATACGATTTCCTTTAATTTTTCAGATATTAGATCAATTCATTTTTTAAAGTTGAAAAAAGTTATATTATTTATTCACATTAGGGTCTATTCATGCTTTATCTCTATATTCATAGACACAGGGTACACCTCTTTGTACCCCCGATTCTAATTTTACATCTTCAATATATTGCTCGCAGAAATGGTGGAAGACATACTCATGTCACCTGATGTACATATACATTTAATCAAAGTAATATTCTGGACAAAAAAATGTAAAGGTCACATTTATGATTGTACCAAAGCCTAAATGTAAAGTGTACATGGATTACTAAAAACATCCATGTCCAGGTTGCCTAATGCTGTCAATTGTCAATCCTATTGGTGACTACATATTTGTTTCTTCCTAATTTATATATTCAAACTCAACCCTGTTGAAAATGTCTAATCCTATCACTCACTTTATACTTTGCCTGATTTCATAATGTTTCTATTGATATCTGCTTTTTTACATATTTTCCCAAGTTGATCCTAGTGACTGACCCTTCATATGTGCTGACATTTACATTCACTCTATAATCGAAACCCTATTGCTAAAGAACTTTTGGTCCAAATCCTTTAATCACTCTTCTTTCTAAACCTACCGACTATCTTCCTAATCCTACCGACTATCCCTTTTTGATTGGATGTTCTCTTCTACATTCAATCATCCAATGTAAAAGGTCCTATGCCATTGTATATCGAATTATCTGAGACAACTTTGCAGAGCATAATTCAAAGCTAAGTATCCCAATCAAGGGAAAAACCCTTCTGGGCTTCAAATCATGCCTAGATTTCTGTTTTCATACTTATATTTCACCAGATCTTAGAGAAGACGGACCATTTCAGGGGAACATAGTATGGCCCACCTGTCAGAGGACAATCTGGATAGTCACAGACCTAATTGGGGGAAGGAGGTGCCTTTGTGGGAGTGGGTATGGGTTTATTGTTTTGTCTCATGTTCTGAGAATAGATGGGAAAGGCGGTTAGTTCGGTTTGGAGTGGACAGTTTCTAGTAAGTCATTTGACAAGGCAAGTGTTTCTATGTCTGTGTATCCCACTGTGTCCGTTGTTGTAGTTATTGGAAAAGAGAATGCATTAATGGATGTGTACTGTCTAGTGTAAATCTTCCCATAATTCAACCTGCCCAATATATGAATGGAGTGCAGCTTGTCTTTTTGATGTGCAACACCTGCTATCTTTCTAAGTTGCTGTTTTCTTCCTGAATTCTGGCCACTATCCAGAATAGGCTCATGGATTTGTGTCCAAAATATGTACCACCTCCAAACTCTGTGGCATGGCCATGTACTGGATAGCTGAAGAGAATGGCGAGCATCTCAGAAAATGCAGATATCAGTGTGACCAGGAAAGTCTCAGTGGAGAAACCCTGCTTTGGGCCTTTTGCTTACTTATTGTTGTTTTGCACTGAATGTCAGGAAGTTCTTTGCCTCAATCCACCACTTTGTGAAGCCTGAAGTAAACAGTTTTCAAATGGAAATGAATGTCATCACCTGTGGCTCTTTGCTTAATTGCTTTGGGAAGGTATGTGTCTGAATTAGTCTCTTGGCCATGTTTGTGTCTATGACTTAGATTCTCAGCACCTGATGGATCTAAAGAATGGTCCCATGTGTGCGTCCAAAGCCATAATGGCAAAAAAAAAAATCATTCATTATGGATGAAGTCTCTTGCCTTCCTCTGTTAATTTCCTGAACTCCATCAAGTGAGAATAGGGATTCTTTGGGTCAAATGAGTTCTTCAATTCTCTGCAGAGGTGCTTGGGTTTTCGCATAACTCCAAATCACATAAAGAATTGATACCTGAAATCAGTAGGCGTCAAATTGGAGAAACACAGAAGTATTAACGGCAGGCTTATTTGATCACTCCTCGTTCACAGAAACGGTGTCCAGGCCACCCTGACTTTAGGCAAATGAGGGGCAAGCGAGCTGATTTTGGACACTGTCTTGGCTTTTCTCATGACTCCAATTCACATAAAGAATCTAGACCCCACAGTCAGAGAGCCTCAAATTGGATAAGTGGAGCAGTATTAAGGGCAGGCCTATTTGATCACTCCTGATTCACAGGAAGGGTGCCCAGGCCACCCTGAAGTTAGGCAAAAGAGGTGCAAGAAGCTTATTTTGGACATTCTCTTGGGCTGCACAACTCATGGAAAACTCCAGGAAGAGGTTATGATTAGTGTCTATATGGAAGAAGAATAGGGCCATGAGGGAGTATTTTGGTTTTAATTGTTTTCATTTGAGTCGCGGTTGGAAGAGTTGTCTGGGTCCACCTGGACTTGAACTCTGGTGTGATTCTCCTTATAGACTGAGTTCTGGAACTGACCTGAGAGAAGTATTGCCATGAATTGTGTTGGGATTTTAGGAGGCCAGGCATGAAGTTGCCATTGGAACCTGAGATCTAGGCACAGGTTGGCTTTCCACAGAACACTGCGAATCTCAGCCAGGATATTACATGATTTTATTCTGAAAGACTTGGCATGCATTATTGAGATTCAAAACACACATGGACCTCGCTTTATAGACCTCAATTGGCCTCGCTTCATGTGACTTTTTGGCCACTCTTTGGGTAGCCTTGCCTGTGAGAGTGCTCCAGAGCTTTCCCTGAAATTAGCTTTCTAACCCTTTAATGGTTCCTGAATGAATTGCAAACCACAGTGCCTCCAACTTCATCCGTGAAAAATTGCTAGATAATTACCATGAAATTTTTAAAATTCCCATGACCAGATGTCACTGGAGGACCTTTGATGTCCTGTTGATGATCATGAATATACCAGACAGGGCCTTGATTGACTGGGTTTCAGGAAAATGGTGTAGAACAGAGATGCTGGTAAGTAGAAGCCTAGTGAGTAGTGGGCCTAGAGAAGTGTTACGCAAGTGAGTGATAAAACATCTGTGGTGGGGCCATGTGGATCTTCCACTGGCTTCCAAATGGCTTGAGACTGACATGGTGCAGCCATCAGACCCATATACGTAAAGGCATATTTTTATATGGAGAGGTTTTAGGGCAATGTTCAGAATCATGTTGCTATTGTCAAGGGGGCAAGCTACGTGGGATAGAACCCTGGTTGGTGCATTCTCCTGGAGACCCTGCACACCACAGCTGACAGAACTCCCTTCAGCACTGTTTCCCATTTGAACTCGTTGTATTTAATGAAGCAAATTCCAAACTCCCAGTGCAGCAGCAAGAAACACCACGATAATTGGAGGATGACCAAGTTGTTTCACAGTCCACACAGGGAGACACTTAGCCCTCAGTGGCCACAGTTTACCTACAAAGAGAGAATTCAGCACTGCTGCCTCATTTTTATTGAAAAATAAATAACCATGTCCTCCAGGTCACATAGATGCAGATCGAGCTTTGATTGTCTCACTACAAATAAAGCTAAAGCTCCTGAAAACAACATATATTTTAAGTGCCCAACCTTAAAGGCAGATTCTCAAAAAGTCTTTAGGCCAGCAGAGCTCCATATTTGTGGAGTGTTTACCCTGTCCCTTACTTTTGGAAACTCCTCTACCGCCTCCAAAGATGTGAAATCTGGAGCATTTTCCATTCCTGATAGGTATTCACAGATTTTCTAACTCTTCTCTTCTAATTGTGTCTTACTGGGGGCGAAGGTAATGTCAAGGCATTGTTCTGGAGGAGAGTGGGAAGAATTTTCTGTAGCATATATTTGCATAAACATTGGATTCAGTTTTCTATTTTCCATTCAAAATACTGAATCCCTGACTCTAACCCATACCCGACCAGACTCTGACTACTAATTCTAATATGATGGAGAAAAATAACCCAAACAGAATCAAAATACAAGCAGTTCAGAGTAGGCCTGGTGTATTGTTGTACTTTTCTTTTGCATGATACAGAGTTGGAGTTATGAATCTAGTCAATTTATTGTTGAAATAGTTGTCCATGTATTTTTAAGGTTAACAAATATGTGAATTCCTGTCTCCCTTTCTCTGTATTCTTATATGCACATATAGATTTCTCCCTGGTACCACACGTACATTCTTGTGAGGTGGCTGACTTGGCAGATACAAATTGTTAGAAGAGATCACTCCTACTAAACTTGTTGGAATTGGATATTCAACCTATGGTTGAGCTTGCTAGTTGAACAGCATTATACATAAATCCATGTTCAGTAAAATTAATATTTTTAGATCTGTGGATGATATATATTTTATAATGAATTTTGATTGACATATATTTTGCTACTTTTTTGTCTGTGTGTGTTTTGTATGTATATATATATATATATATATATATATATATATATATATACACTCTCCAGATTTTTCAAAATATGAAATATATGTGTCTTATATACACTCCCTAAATTCATTCATGTTTATTATGTGGATTTATAATCAACTATTCACAAGATTATTCTGAGAAATATTCATCCACCTGAAATTTGCCTAATGCTCTCAAATGTCAATCCTAATTGTGACTACATATTTGTTTCTTCCTAAGATTATATATTTAAACTCAACCCTGTTCAAAATATCTAATCCTATCACTCACTTTATACTTTGCCTGATTTTGTAATGTCTCTATTGATATCTGCTTTCCTACATATTTTCCCCAGTTCATCATTGTGACTGACTCTTCACCTGTGCTGACATTTACATTCACTCTCTAATCGAAACCCTATTGCTAAAGAAATTTTTTTCCAATTCCTATACTCACCCTTCTTCATAAAAGTACTGACTATCTTCCTAATGCTACAGACTATCGTTTTTGACTGAATGTTCTCTTCTACATTCAATCATCCAAGTAAATTTGGGGCGAGCTTCAGAGGAGGAGACCACCAACAGACTATCTCTTGCAACATCAAAGGGTTTTTTGGGTGTCCAGCATGCTGGGGCTCAGAGATCACTTGAATAGAGCAGATAGCCCTGAGAATAGCTTAAATAGAGCTTATATACTTTCCCTGGAGAGGGCAGGGAGGGAATTTTATTGATGGGTCAGGGTGAGAGGGTGGTTTGCATTCACCTGGGTGAGGGAGTACATTCTGCAGTTGGGCAGTTGGGGACAGAACATTCTGGGAACAAGATTTGCAAGCATTTCTCAAGATTTCAATAGTGTTTTGTTAAGCATACAGAAAAACAAGAAGTGACAAGTACCTATTTTATTAAACTTTAATTCCCCACTTCTTCTTCTGGCTACTTTTAATCATAAAAATGATCATTGGAGGGTGTCACATTCTATGTCTGCTAGTGGGGTATTACCATAAGTTTAACTCGTCCAATTTGAGCCTGGAGAAAAGAAATTACACGGTTGAGCAAACAGGATTTTATAGTTAGCAATAATATGAGGATTATTATTGGACCGGCCAGGGTTGATAAAAACGTAGTTAACCAGGAGGAGTGTGTGAACCAAGACTCAAGCCACCCTTTTTGGGCCTCTCTCTCTTGTTGATGCTCTTCAAGGTGTCTTTTAAATTTACTCATAGATTTTATTACAACTCCAGTATGGTCAGCATAAAAACAACATCCTTCCCTCAATGCGGCACAAAGGCCCCCTTCTCTAATGAAGAGGAGGTCCAACCCTCAACTGTTCTTTAAAACAACTTCAGAGAGAGAGGTTAAAGATTCATGCAAAGCTCTGATGGAGGTTTCTAATATCTTAGTTTTGCTCTATTGCTTCTTCTAATTGGGTCATTTGTTGTGTCCCATGGACAATGGCAGTGGTTCCTGTGCCCACCCGTGCAGCAACTCCTATTTCTAATAGGATGGCTAAAGTGAGGGATACAAGTTCCCAGTGGAACCGGTTGTATGCCCCCCCTATTTGATCTTCAAACGAACCTGCGTCATGATAGAGCTTTCTGGGAAACATCTGCAACATTTCAAAATAATCACATCTGTTGACCATTTCATGAAAACATAAACAATGTTTAAGTATATAGAATTATGCTGTTGTAGGGACAGACAAGGCAAGGCACCTAAGATAGCACTGAAGACAGGGAAACAGTCCTATATTGTTGCAACTGGATTCAGAGGGCATTGCTTCTGTTGTAATCAATTAGTCCCCTGAAACTCAAGTTTAGGTAGTTTCAGAATTGTGTACCCAACATATAAGGGATGGGGCTCAGAAGTTTACAGTCTGCAGAAGTTCAAAAAAGCAGTATATGTTTCTGATTTTTCCTCTGTTCTGGGCAAGCTAAATTTTCAAGGACACCTGGGAGGAGGAGAGCTTTTTATTCCCATTCTTATTTTCCCCCTGCCAGCTGTTACAACGGAGCCCAGTTGGTAATTTCTTTATCTTAGAAATGTGGCCATTTCCGTGAAGCCCCAGCTGAAGGCCAGAGGACTTGTTCACATATTTTGTGAAAAACTAGTTAGGGGTTGTCTAGCTTAGAAGTACTGAGTTTTTTAGCCAGTGGCCAAGTATAACAGGGCAATACAAAAAGAGAAAGTTTATCTACATTGAACTCTTTATAGAAACTCTATGCTGAAAGTTCTAAAGTCAGCCATGGTGAAGACTTCTGGAGAAGGACATTTAAGACTTTTCTGTGGGCCTGGTACAGAGGGGGAATACGGGGAAGGTGGGGCTGAGAGAAGCTCCGAGGATCTGAGAATGAGGAAAAAGAGAGATGTAAAAGAATAATTGGAAAGGTGTTTGGGAATTTTCTAGCAAAAAACTTGAGCAGTAGAACAGGTAGAGAAGAGCAGAAAACGGGAGTGAGTATCCCAAAATCCTGTGAGGGACTTTAAATTTTAGTAACCTGTTTTCAGTGATGACAAAGCAACTTTAATGGCCATTTATATTACATCTTGGATAAGGGTCTGAGAGCTCTCCTCAGCTCGTTTGAGCTTTGGGTTAGCTGGAAAGAGGACCTGGTGGGACCTGGTGTGGGCACTGACAGGAAGAGAGAGGAGTGAGTGGGTGGAGGGGTACCTCAGTACCTGCTACCTCACAAGCGGGCAATTGTCTGAGAACTGGTGGAGGTTTGGGATTCTGATCTAGTAATTGGAGGGGAGAAATCACGTTGCTGAGGTGGGAGTGACAGCAGAGAGTCTGGAGCAGAAGGCTGAGGATAAAAATCTATTGGAGAAGCATAGTTCAGGATGTGAGTTAAGGAGGCAAAGGGCTTCCACATAGGGGAATCTCCTTTCACCCTTTTGAGCACTTGCAGAAGTTAAAAAGGTCACGCAAAATTTGAGGATCTAGAGACCCCTCTGGGGGCCATCCTTTTTCTGTTGTCTACTTGGTAATATGGCCAATGCTGTGTACTGAATTTGATGAAGTATTGGGTTCCATCAGGCAGCCTCTGTATGCTCACATCTCCATGACATACTGAAGAAGTCGGTTTTTCCCCCACACAGCCGTTACTGTTTGTGGCTTTGATAGTTTCCCGGGCAAACAAGTAATCTAGGATAGCCAACCTGCATCTGGCTCGCGTGTCCCTACATCCATAATGTTTGTTTCCATTATCTATGGTACACAAGGGATTTAATGGTATTTTAGTGGGATTTTCTTCATCAGGGATATCCCAATAGAAAAAACCTATGGCCAGCTGACAAATGTCTGGGTGGAGAGATGGCCACCAGGTCCCTAAGGGGGATGTATGTGAGATCGATTATACACTTTTCCAGTAGGATTTGTGATCAGCATTGGTGCTTAAAAAGCTGATGAGGGTTAGGACTACTTGTGGCCAAGGGGAGAGTATATAACCTTATCCACATGGCGAATACACAATTTGAAACTGTTACCAGTCTTTTCCAGTTTCCAGAAAGATTCTGGACAAGGAGCAGGCTTGAGATGAGAGGCATGGATCCAAGAAGTGATTCTGTATACCTTTACCACTGTAGGTGTTATAAGTAGCACCTGGTATGGTCCTTTACAGCTGGGTTCCAGGGATGACACCTGATGTCATCTTACATACATGAAGTCTCTTATTTGATATGGATGTGGAATCCCCTGGTACACAGTTTGTTACGCAGTGGGCAGCTATTTTCACAGGTATCACTGAGTTCTTTCAAGAGCTTTAAGTCTGTCAAGCAAGAGGGTGTGGAAAGGATCCTTAGGTCTTACAGTTGGGCTTAGGACCCTTACTGGACGAGGGCCACCATAGAGAACTTCTCAGGGGGTAAGGTTACTCAAAGAAACAGAAGGATTTTTTCTTGCATGAAACATTGCATAAGTCAGGAGCACAGTCCAATCTTTTATGCTGGTCTCTAAGCTTAATTTCGTTAAGGTCTCTTCAATGGTTCTATTCATTCTTTCTACTTGTCCTGAACTCTGGGGTCTATAAGCACAATATAACTTCCAATTAATCCCCAGGTTCCTGGCTAACCGCTGACTTACCTGGGCCATGAACATCGGTCCATTATCAGATCCTATTACCAGCTTAGCTTCCTCCAATGGTAGAGAGGCTTAGTCAGCAGCAGGGGAATCACTTAGAGTGTGTTGTGTGTTAGGGGACGAGGGCAGGGGATAAGGAGAGGAGGAAGAGTCCAGTAGAGTCAAATCTTGTGACTCAGGGAAAACAGAGGGTGGAGGAGGAGGAAGAGGTGAGGGTTTGAGAGATCATGTGGGAAGGAGTATGAGCAGAGGCATGGGCAAGGAAAGGCTTCACCCATGGAGGAGGAGATTTGCAGAGGTCCTGAAAAGTTAAGATATATGGCTGTTGATCAGGATGGCTATGTGGCCCTGGCTGAAAGACAATATCTCTGACTTTATAAATTAGTGGGAAGTAGAAAGATCTTTCTTGGGGCCATACGACTCCAAAGATAGGCCATTCTGAGGCACAGAGAGTCTGCCAGGTCCAGCGTTTTACTAAAAAAAGAAAGATTCTGAGCCCTTAAGCGGACTTTGGTTCAGTGATCAAGGGTCAGGGACAGAGGCATTGAAGTGCTCTGTCCCATAATGAAAGGTACACAAACAGTAAAAGCAAAGACACATGACACAGATAAGACAAGACCATAAAGACAGGCAATGGACATCCAACACTGAGACCAGGAATGCGTAGCCGGCAAAACCCGATAGGATGGCAATACCGAATCTAAAAGAAAATATCACTGAGTCGATGAAGCAATTGTTCCTTGATTCTCCGAGTCCTCTTTGGGGTCCCCCAGGGAGGTGCCCTATGTCTCTGTGACACGTCTCTCAGCCACCGTTGGAGAGACCCCAGGCTCTTCATCGCCAGCAATTTTGCCAAGCCCTAACATGACACCTGAAACCAGAAAGAGGCGCCTTACTTGCTCCGAGAGGAGCCCGTTGGGGTCTCTCATCCGCCACTCCCGGAACTCGGTGGAACCTCAATATGTAAAGGTCAGGTGAGTGTTGGAGGAAGAGACTACCAAGAGACTGTCTCATGCAACAGCAAAGGGTTATTTTGCGTCCAGCTTCCTGGGGCTCACAGCTAACTTAAATAGATCAGAGAGCTCTGAGAACAGCTTATGCAGAGCTTACATACATTCCTTGGAGATGGAAGGGAGGGAAGTTTACTGATGTGTAAGGGTGAGTGGGTGGTTCGTGTGACACCGAGTGAGGCAGTACATTCTGCAGTTTGGCAGTTGGGAACAGTACATTCTAGAACAAGATTAGCAAACATTTCTCAAGATTTCAACAGTGTTTTTTTAAGCATACAGAAAAACAGGAAATAGCAAGTACCTATTTTATTAACCTTTCACTACCGACTATCCTTTTTTGACTGGATGTTCCTTCTACATTAATTCATGCAAAGTACAAGGTCCTATGCCATTGTATATCGATTTATCTGAGACATCTCTGCAGAACGTAATTCAATGCTGCGTATCCCAATCAAGGGACCAATGCCCTTCTGGCCTTCAAATCATACTTAGATTTCTTTTTTCATACATATATTACACCTATATATTCTTATACACATAGCAGGTTCCCAATACGATTATTCATGCAGCACAATGATTTCTAACCCAAATCAAACATGTTTTTAACCATAATCATACACTATTCCCTCAATCTAACTTTATAGAACAGCAGGGAAAGAGTTGATTTTACAATACAGAAATGTAGGGAAACTTCCACCTGCTGATAACCTCAAAGGCCCATGCAGAAATGATCCCTGGAGAAGATGTAGGCAGCTATGAAGGACCTGAGAGACCAAAAGTCATCTTCCATGGCAAACAACCCAGTCAGGATAAAAGGTTGTGTCTGAATCAGATTCTCTTCTTAATGTAGAGAACATGGACGAAAACAGGCCTGTGTGGAGATCTATTCCTGGGTGCCTATGGTTGATATACCATTCTAACTTGTGAAAGTTTCACAGGAAGTAGGGGCAGCCTCAATCTCATGGGACCCTTGGAAGTAACAGTTAAGACAAAGTGGTTGCCAAGACAGGGACCTCATTCAGTTCAGGAAGGAAGTGACCTCACCTCACTTCCATGGTGATGGAACTCTCTGAACTTTGGATCCAGGAAGCCAGGCACCCATAGCCAGTCCAAGTCCCAGTCCCTATGGTCTCACTTGTTTGGATTTACTAAATGCAGTCAGTCTTTCTTGGTACCTTCAGACGTGAGAAGGCCAAATGCCAGGAAAGCTCGGAAGCGGGGCTTTTCTTGAGAAAGTCGTTAGTGGCTCACCGTTGGCTCCTGAGAAGTTCACAGAGTTTGCCAAGGAGACCAGATCTGAGACAGGACAGGGCATTTCGGGGGAACGTATTATGGCCTACAAGTCAGAGGACACTCCGGATAGTCAAAGACCGACTTAGGGGAAGGAGGTGCCTTTGTGGGTGTGGTTGTGGGTTTGTGGTTTTGTCTCATTTTCTGAGAATAGGTAGGACAGTCGGTTTGTTTCATTTGAAGTGGACTGTTTCTAGTAAGTCTTTTCACAGGGCGAGTGTTTCTATGTCTGTGTATTCCATTGTTTCCGTGGTTGTAGACATTAGAAAAGAGAATTCATCAATGGATGTGTCGTGTCTAGTAGAAAGCTTCTCAGCATTCATATTGCCCCGTTTATGAATGGACTGTAGCTTGCCTTATCGATGAGCAACACCTGCTACCTTCCTAAGTTTCTATTTTTGTCCTGAATTCCGGCCAATTTCAAGAATAGGCCCATGGTTTTGTGTCCAAGATATGTACCACCTCCAAGCTCTGTGACATAGCCATGTACTGGATAGCTGTAGGTGATGGCGAGCATCTCAGAAAACTCAGATATCAGTGTGACGAGGACAGTCTCAGAGGAGAAACCCTGCTTTGGGCCTTTTGCTTACCTATTGTTCTGTTGCCCTGAATGTCAGGAAGTTCTTTGCATCTGGCCACCCCTTTGTGAAGCCTGAAGAAAACAGTTTTCAAATGGAAATGATTGGGCATACCTGTGGCTCTTTTCTTAAGTGCTTTGAAAAGGGATGAGACTGAATCAGCCCCCTGGCCCTGTGTGTGGCTGAGGCTTAGATTCTCAGCACCTGTGGATCTAAAGAAAGTTCCCATGTTTGCATCCAAAGGAAAAATGGCAGAAAGAGCAGCCATTGGGATGAAGTCTCTCGACTTCCTCTGTAAGGTTCCTGAACTCCATCAAGTGAAAATAGGGATCCTTTGGGTCAAATGAGTTCTTCAAAACCTGCAGAGGCTAGCCCATAGGTGCTTGGTTATTTCATGACTAAAATTCACATAAAGAATCTAAACCAAACAGTCAGTAGGCCTCAAATTGGAGAATTGGAGCGGTATTAATGGCAGGCCTATTTGATCACTCCTGGTTCACAGGATGGGTGTCCAGGCCACCTTTACTATAGGCAAATGAGAGTCAAAGGAGCTTATTTTGAACACTGTCTTGGTCTGCTCCCCTCATGGAAACCTCCAGCAAAATTATGATGAGTGTCAATATGAAAGAAGATGAGGGCCATATGGGAGTGTTCTTGTTTTAATTGTGGTAATTTGTGTGGTAGTTGGAAAAGATGACTCGGATCACCTGGGCTTGAACTCTGGTGTGATTCCCCTTAAAGAATGAGTTCTGGATCTGACCTCAGAGAAGTATTGTCGTGAGTTCTCTTGGGATTTTACTAGGCCACACGTGAGAATCGCCTTTGGAAATTGAGATCTAGGCCCAGGATGGCTTTCCACAGAGCTCGGGGATTCTGAGCCAGGATATCACATGATTTAATTCTTAAAGACTTGGCAGCCCTAGTTGAGAGTCCAAACACATATGGACCTCACATTGTACACCTCAATGTGTCTGGATTCATGTGACCTTTTGGCCAGTCTTTTGGAAGGCTTTTCTGTGAGTGTTCTCTAGAGCTTTCATTGAAATGAGCTTCCTCACCATTTAATGGTTCCTGAATTAATTGAAACCCACAGTGCCTCTAACTTCATTTTTGAAAAATGACTAGATTCATACCATAAAATTTTTGAAATTCCCATGACCAGGTGGCACTGGATAAACTTTGGATTTCCTGTTGCTGTTCATGAGTGTACCAAAGAGTGCCTTGATTGACTGGTTTTCGTGAAAATGGTGTAGAACAGAGATGCCAGTAATTTGGAGCCTAATGAGTAGTGGGCCTAGAGAAGTGGACTGTAGGTGTGTAAATAAATATTTTTGGTAGGACCACCTGGATCTTCCATTGGCTTCAAAAGACTTGCGACTGACATGGTGCTGGCAGGAGACCTTTATATGTAAAGGCATCTTGTCATATGGAGAGGTTTCAGGGCAATGTTCAGAATCAGGTTGCTATAGTCAAGGTGAAAGCTATGTAGGATAGAAGCCTGGTTCGTACATTCTCTTTGCGTCCCTGACCAACCACACATGACAGAACTCCCTCCAGCATTTTGTCCCAGTTGAACTCCTTGTATTTCGTGAAGCAAATACCAAACTCCCAGTGCAGCAGTAAGAAACACCCTGGAAAGTGGAGGATCACCAAATGGCTTCACAGTCCACACGGAAAGACACTTAGCTCCCAGTGGCCACAGTTTACCTACAAAGAGAGAATTCAGAACTGCTCCCTCATGTTCATTAGAAAATAAGGACCATGTGCTCCAGGTCATAGAGATGCAGACCCAGATTTCATGGTGTCACTACAAACGAAGCAAAATCTCCTAACAATTACATATATTTCTTGTTCCCAACCTCAGAGGAAGTTTCTCAAGAAGTCTCAAGGCCAGCACAGCTCCATGTTTATGGATTGTTTACCCTTTCCCTTACTTTTGGAAACTGTTCTACCACCTCCAGTGTTGTGAACTCCTGAGCATTTTCCATTCCACATATATATTCAGATTTTCTAACTCCTCTCCTCTAATTGTGTCTTACTTTTAGCGATGGTTATGTCAAGGCATTGTTCTGGATGAGAGAGGGAAGATTTTTGTGTATCACATTTTTGCATACACATTAGATTCATTTTCCTTTTTTCCATTTGAAATACTGAATCCCTGACACTAACCCATACCCTACTAGACTCTGACTACTAATCCTAATATCATGGAGAGAAAGAAACCTAACCGAATAGAAATACAGGCCTTTCATAGGAAGCATGGTGTATACTTCTATTTGCCTTCTGCATTATCAAGAGTATGTTTTTTAAATCTAGTCAACTTTTCATTGTAATATTTCTCCATGATTTTTTAAAATTATCACATATATAAATTCTTGTCTCCCTTTCTCTGTATCCTATTCAGCACATGTATTTTTGTATACATATATATATATAATATCCTACCTGGTATCACACGGACAATCTTGTGAGCTCCCTGATTTTGGAATATAAAATTGTGAGAACAGATGACTCTCCCTAAATAATGATGGGACTGAAAATTCAACTTATGGGTGAGCTTCCTAGTGAAAAACACTATACATAAATCCATGTTCAGTAAAATGAATATTTTTGGATATGTGGATGAATTATATTTCATGATGAATTTCGATTGGCATATATATTGCTAAATATTAATGTGTGTGTGTGTGTGTGTATGTATTTTTTTTAAATCTGGAAAAAAAATATATATGTGTATATATATACATATATATATTATATATGTATATATATGTATATATATTATATATATATTATATATATATATGTATATATATTCTCCAGATTTTAAAAAAATATGAAAAATATGTGTCTTATTATACACTCCCTAAATTCATTTGTATTCATGTATGTGGGTTCAAAATCCACTTTTTACAAGATTATTTTCAGCAATATTTATACACCTGTAATACATATTGGTTTCCTACTACTGAATACTAAGTTCAGTAGGTGGTGCATACAAATCCTAATATTTCTACAGTACCTGACCCAGTTTAACATCAATGCAAGTAGATTGCTATGGGACATGATGTGTATTTTGAAGTTCATTTTTACTCAACACTGGTACATTACTATTTTTTCAGTATATGGACATCATAGGATATATTTTTTCACCCACAACTTCACAAAATTATAGGCATTTGGTTCACTCTCATTTACTTACTACTTCAGAACACATGTATTCCTCCATGTTTCTTTACTGGTCTTTTCACTAGACTTCTTTCTAAACACATTATTTTTGATTCCATAATCATTTTTGAAGCAATACTCACTCTTCACTATAAACCGTAACCCTAATATTACCATTACATATATAACTGGTTGGAATGATTGTATATATATCAATATAAGATTTCCAATACATTTTCAGATGCAAACTCAATCCATTATTTAAAGTTGGAACCAGTTATATACTTTATTCACAATCTGGTCTATTCATGCAACATCTCAATAATGATCAACACAAGGTACACCTATTTGTATCACCAGTACTAATTTATAAGTTTCCAGAATATTACTCCCCATAATGGTGGAAGAAATACTCATGTCACCTTATCAACATATAAATTTTATCACGGTAGTATTCTGGACACAAAATGCAAAGGTCACACATATGATTGTACCAAAGCCTAAATGGAAAGTGACCATGGATTACTAAAAACATCCATGTCCAGGGTGCCTAATGCTCTCAAATGTCAATCCTATTGATTACTACATATTTGTTTTTTCCTAAGATTATATATTCAACCTCAAGCCTGTTGAAAATGTCTAATCCTATCACGCACTTTATACTTTGCCTGATTTCCTAATCTTTCTATTGATATCTGCTTTCCTACATATTTTTCCCTGTTCATCATTGTGACATTCTCTTCAGATGTGCTGACATTTACATTCACTCTCTAACTGAAACCCTATTGCTAAAGAACTTTTGGTCCAACTCCTAGTCTCACTCTTCTTCCTAAACATACTGACTATCTTCCTAATCCTACAGACTATCCCTTTTTGACTGGATGTTCTCTTCTACATTCAATCATCCGAGGTACACGGTCCTATGCCATTGTATATCGATTTATCTGAGACCTCGGTGCAGAACATAATTCAAGCTCAGTATACCAATCAAGGTTCTGTTGCCCTGAATGTCAGGAAGGTCTTTGCCTCAGGCCACCCCTTTGTGAAGCCTGAAGAAAAAAATTTCAAATGGAAATAAATGGGCATCACCTGTGGCTCTTTGCTTAATTGCTTTGGAAAGGGATTTGTCTGAATCTGCCTCTTGGCCCTGTGTGAGGCTGTGGCTTCGATTCTCTGCACCTGATGGATCTAAAGAAAGATCCCATGTGTGCATTCAAAACCAAAATGGCAAAAAGAGCAGTCATTGTGGATGAGGATTCTTGCCTTTCTCTGTTAGGTTCCTGACCCCCTTCAAGTGAGATTAGGGATCCTCTTTGTCAAATGAATTCTTGAATGCTCTCCAGATGTGCTTGGATTTTCTCATGACTCCAAATCACATAAAAAATCTATACCTGACATTCAGTAAGCCTCAAATTATAGAAACAAAGCGGAATTAATGGCAGGCCTTTTTGATCACTCCTGGTTCACAGGAAGGGTGTCCAGGCCACCCTGACTTTAGGGAAATTAGAGGCAAGGGAGCTTATTCTGAAAACTGTCTTTAGTTGCAACCCTCATGGAAACTTCCATCCAGAACTTTTGATGAGGGTCTTTATGGACGAAGATGAGGGCCATGTGGTAGTTTTTTTGTTTTAATTGTGGTCATTTGTGTGGGGGTTGGAAGACATGACTTGGTCCACCTGGGCTTGAACTCTGGTGTGATTCCCCTTAGAGCCTGAGTTCTGGAACGTACCTCATAGAAGTATTGATATGAATTGTGTTGGTTTTTAGGAGGCCACACATGATTGTCACCCTTTCAAACTGAGATCTAGGCCCAAGGTGGCTTTCCACAGAGCAATGGGAATCTCAGCCAGGAAATCACATGATTTTATTCTGAAAGACTTCGCAGCCATTGTTGGCCCTCGGAAGCAAGAAGGAGTGGCCATACTCATATCGAATAAAATCAACTTAAAACCTAAGTTAATCAAAAGTGATAAAGAAGGACACTATATACTGTTAAGAGGCAACATTCACCAACAAGACATAACAATTATCAATTTGTATGCACCAAACAATGGTGGTGCCAAGTCATAAAACAAACTCTCCTCAAGTTCAAGAGTCATATAGGCTATAGCACAATAATTACGGGTGACTTCAGCACACAACCCTCGCCATTGGACAGATCCTCTAGAGAAAATCTGAATTAAGAAACTATAGAACTCAATAGCACAATCAATAACCTAGACTTAACCAACATATATAGAATATATTAAACATCATAAAGTGGATACATGTTCTTCTCAGCAGCACATTGGTCCTACTCAAATATAGACCATATATTATGCCATATGGAAACTCTTAGTAAATATAAAAGTATGGAGATAATACCATGCACCATATCTGATCATAATGGAATGAAACTTGAAATTAATGATTGAAGAAGGAAGGAAAAATTCTACATCACATGGAAAATGAACAATATGTTACTGAATAATCAATGGGTTACAGAAGACATAAAGGAGGAGATAAAAAAATCTCTTAGATACAAATGGAAATACAGACACAACATACCGGATTCTGTGGGAAACAATGAAAGCAGTTTTAAGAGGGAAATTCATTTCTTGGAATTCTTTCCTCAAAAAAAGAAAAAAACAACAAATAAATGATCTCACACTACATCTCAAAAACCTAGAAAAAAAAGAGCAAAACAACAAATGTAGTAGAAGACAAGAAATAATTAAAATTAGAGGAGAAATCAACAAAATTGAAACACAAAAATTGAACAAATAAAAGTTGGTTCTTTGAAAATAAATTAAATCGACAGGCCCTTAGCCATGCTAATGAAGAGAAGCAGAGAGAGAACTCAAATTACTAACATATGGGATAAAAAAGGCAATATCACAACAGACACTACAGAAATACAGAAGATAATTCGAAAGTATTTTGAAACCCTATATTCCAATAAAACAGAAGATAATGAAGATATCGATAAATTTCTTATGTCATATGATCTCCCCAGATTGAGTCCGGAAGACACACAAAATTTAAATAGACCAATAACAAAGGAAGAAATAGAAGAAACCTTCAAAAGACTACCTACCAAAAAAAACCCTGGACCAGATGGTTATACAGCAGAGTTCTACAAAACGTTCAAAGATGAATTAATACCAATACTTTTCAAGCTATTTCAAAAAATAGAAAAAGAAGGAGTTCTTCCAAATTCATTCTATGAGGCCAACATCACCCTGATCCCAAAACCAGACAAAGACACTTCAAAGAAAGAAAACTACAGACCAATATCTCTAATAAACTTGGATGCAAAAATTCTCAATAAAATCCTGGCAAATCAAATACAAAAGCACATAAAAAAATTGTGCATCATGATCAAGAGGGATTCATCCCAGGGATGCAAGGCTGGTTCAATATACGGAAATCAATAAATACTATTCACCACATCAATAGACTTAAAGAGAAGAACCATATGATCATCTCGATAGATGTAGAAAAAGCATTCTACAAAGTACAGCATCCCTTTATGTTTAAAACTCTATAAAAACTAGGAATAACAGGAACTTACCTCAACATTGTAAAAGCTATATATGCTAAACCTCAGGCTAGCATCATTGTAAATGGAGAAAAACTGAAGGCATTCCCTTTAAAATCTGGAACAAGACAGGGATGCCATCTATCACCACTTCTATTCGATTTAGTTCTTGAAATACTAGCCAGAGCAAATAGACAGACAAAAGAAATTAAAGACTTAAAAATAGGAAAAGAAGAACTTAAATTATCGCTATTTTTGGATGACATGATAATATATTTAACAGACCCAAAAGGGTCTGCTAGAGTTAGTAAATGAATTCAGCAAAGTGGCAGGATATAAAATCAACACGCATAAATCTAAGGCATTCCTGTATATCAGCAACAAAACTTCTGAAATTTAAATGAGGAAAACCACTCCTTTTACAGTATACTCAAAGAAAATAAAAAACTTGGGAATCAACCTAACCAAAGAGGTGAAAGATTCATGCAATGAAATCTACAGAACCCTAAAGAGAGAGATAGAAGAAGATGTTAGAGGATGGAAAAGTATGCCCTGTACATGAATAGGCAGAAATAACATCATCAAAATGGCGATATTACCCAAAGTTCTCTACAGGTTTAATGCGATGCCAATCAAAAACCCAATGGCATTTCTTGTAGAAATAAATAAAGTAATCATGAATTTCATATGGAAAAACAAAAGACCCAGAATAGCGAAAGCAATTCTAAGCAGGAAGTGTGAATCCAGAGTTCAAACTGTACTACAAAGCAATAGTAACAAAAACAGTGTGGTACTGGTATCAAAACAGGCAGATGGACCAATGGTACAGAATAGAGGACACAGAGACAAATCCACAAAATTACAACTTTCTTATATTTGAAAAAGGGCCTAAAAGCATGCAATGGAAGAAGGATAGCATATTCAACAAATGGTGCAGGGACAACTGGAAATTCATATGCAACAAAATGAAACTGAATCCCTTTCTCTCACAATGCACAAAAGTTAACTCAAAATGGATCAAGGAGCCAGATATAAAATCAGAGACACTGCGTCTGATAGAAGAAAAAGTTGGCTACAATGTACATACTGTGGGGTTGGGCTCCAAATTCCTTAATAGGAAACCCATAGCCCAAGAGTTAATAAAAAGAATAAACAAATGGGACTTACTTAATCTAAAGAGATCTTTCTCAGCAAGAGAAAAAATAAGAGAGGTAAATAGAGAGCCTACATCCTGGGAACAAATTTTTACCCCTTACACTTCAGATAGAGCCCTAATATCTAGAATAAAAAGAACTCAAAAAAATTAAACAATGAGATAACAAATAACCCAATCAACAAATGGGCCAAGGATCTTAACAGACACTTCACAGAGGAGGACATACAATCAATCAACAAGTACATGAAAAAATGCTCACCATCTCTAGCAGTCAGAGAAATGCAATCAAAACCACCCTAAGATACCATCTCACTCCAGTAAGATTGGCAGCCATTATGACGTCGAACAACAATAAGTGTTGGTGAGGATGCGGGGTAAAGGGTACACTTGTACACTGCTTGTGTGACTGCAAATTGGTGAGTACAATATGGAAAGCAGTATGGAGATTCATGGGAAAGCTGGGAATGGAACCACCATTTGACCGAGATATCGCCCTTCTCAGACTCTTCCCTGAGGATGTTAATAGAGAGCAGTATAAGGATACTTCCACATCGATGATCATAGCGGCACAATTCACAATAGCTAGACTTTGGAACCAACCTAGATGCCCTTCAATAGACGAATGGATAATAAAAATGTGGCATCTATACACAATTGAGTATTACACAGCACTGAAAAATGACAAAATCATAGAATTTGCAGGGAAATGAATGGCATTAGAATAGATTATGCTAAGCGAATCTATCCAATCCTTAAAAAACAAATGCCAAATGTTTCCTTTTATATAGAGAGAGCAAATAAGAAGAGAACAGGGAGGAAGAACATGAGAAAAATATTAAAACTAAACAGAGATGAGTGGGGGGAGAGAAAGGGAGAGAGAAGGAAAAGCATATGGAAATGGTAGGAGACTACTCAATGTTACACAAAATTACATATAAGAGGTTGTGAGGCTAAAGAGGGGAAAACAAGGGAGAGAATTAAACAACAGCAGATGAGGTAGAGAGGGAAGATGGGAGGGGAGGGGGAATAGTAGGGGATAGGAAAGGTAGCAGAATACAACAATAACTAGTATGCTATTATGTAAAAACGTGAGTGTGTAACTGATGTGATTCTGCGATTTGTATTTGGGGTAAAAATGGGAGTTCATAACCCAATTGAGTCAAATGTATGAAAGATGATATATCATGAGTTTTATAATGTTTTGAACAACCAAAAATAAAAAGAATTGAATTTCCAATATTTGAGTCATTTAACAACTTTATTTTTTAATAAAATTGTCTTTTATTTGTTATCTTACTTGCTGGTATCTGCCTTTCAGTTTTAAAAAACTATGAGCTGTAGCCATTCATCCATGTAGTATGTAAAAGAAAATTTTGAGTGTCTCCATGTTACCAGATTGGCAAGGCATCAAGGTTTCCTTCACAAACAAGGTGAAGGCTTTGCCATTAGAAATTTAACATTCTGCAAAACAATTTTTTTAACTTTCCAATTAAATTTCCAAAAAAATTTAGAAAAAGAAGAATATAATCCCCACAGTAAGAAGGCCTCAAAGTGGAGAAGTGGAGCATTTACGGCAGGCCTATTTGATCACTCCTGGTTCACAGGAAGCATGTCCAATCCACCCTGACGTTAGGCAAATGAGGGGCAAGGGAGCTTATTTTGGGCACTGGTTTGGCTGTGCCCCTCATGGAAAACTCCATCCACAGGTTATGATGTGTGTCTATATGGAAGAAGATGAGAACAATGTGGGAGTGTTTTGGTTTTAATTGTGGTCATTTGTGTGGTAGTTGGAAGAGATGACTGGGTCCACCTGGGCTTGAACTCTGATGTGATTCCCCTTAGAGAATGAGATTTGGAACTAACTTCAGAGAAGTATTGCCATGAATGTTGTTGGGATTTCAGGAGGCCACACATGAGAGTCGCCCTTGGAAACTGAGGTCTAGGCCCAGGGAGGCTTTCCAGAGAGCACTGGGAATCTCAGCTAGGATATCACAGGTTTTATTCTGAAAGACTTGGCAGCCATCGTTGAGAGTCAAAACACACATGACCTCACATTGTAGACCTCAATGGGCCTGGCTTCATGTGACAATTTGGCCACTCTTTGGGAAGCCTTGCCTGTGAGAGATCTCCAGATCCTTCATTAAAATGAGCTTCCTCAACATTTAATGGATCCTGAATGAATTGAAACCCACAGTACCAACAATTTCATCTGTGAAAAATAGTTAGATAAATACCATAAAATTTTAGAAATTCTCATGACCAGGTGGCACTGGAGAACCATTGGATGTCCTGTTGCTGATCATGAGTATACCAGACAGTGCCTTGATTGACTAGGTATCATGAAAATCGTGTAGAACAGAGATGCCAGTAAGTTGGAGCCTGCTGAGTAGTGGGCCTAGAGCAGTGGTGTGCAGGTGTGTGATAAAACATCTCTGGTGGGGCCATGTGGATCTCCATTGACTTTCAAATGCCTTGAGACAGACACGGTGCAGCCAGCAGACCCTTCTATATAAAGGCATCTTGTTATATGGAGATTTTTCACGGCAATGTTTAGAATCAGGTTGCTATGGTCAAGGGGCAAGCTATGTGGGATAGAAGCCTAGTTGGTGCATTCTCATGCAGACACTGACCCACCACACGTGACAGAACTCCCTCCAGCACTGTGTCCCACTTGAACTCCTTGTATTTCGTGAAGCAAATACCAAACCCCCAGTGCAGCAGCAAGAAACAAAACGAAAAGTCGAGGATGACCAAATGGCTTCACAGTCCACATGGGGAGACACTTAGCCCCACTGGCCACAATTTAGCTACAAAGAGAGAATTTAGCACTGCTGCCTCATGGTCATTGGAAAATAAGAAACCATGTCCTCCTGGTCACATAGATGCAGACCTAGCTTTGATGGTCTCACTACATCGGATGTTAAAGCTCCTGAAAACAACATATATTTCAAGTGCCCAAGCTCAGAGGCAATTTCTCAAGAAGTGATTAGGCCAGCAGATCTCCATGTTTGTGGAGTGTTTACCATGTCACTTACTTTTGGAAACTGCTCTATCAACTCCAAGGTTGTGAATTCCTGAGCATTTTCCATTCTAAATATATATTCACAGATTTTCTAACTCTTCTCCTCTAATTCTGACTTACTTGTGGCGAAGGGAATGTCAAGTCATTGTTCTGGATGAGAGAGAGAAGATTTTGTTTAGCACATATTTGCATAAACATTGGATTCATTTTACAATTTTCTGTTTGAAATACTGAATCCCTGACACTAACCCATACCCTACTAAACTCTGACTACTAATCCTAATATAATGGAGAAAAATAACCCAAACAGAATAGAAATACAAGCATTTCAGAGGAAGCATGGTGTATAGTTGGACTTACCTTTTGCATGATATAAGGTAGGAGTTATAAATCTAGTCAATTATTTGTTGAAATAATTCTCCATGTGTTTTTAAAGTTAAGAAATATGTGAATTCCTGTCTCCCTTTCTCTGTAGCCTATTAAGCAAATGTATTTTTATATGCACAAATAGAATCCTACCTGGTTTCACATGTACATTTTTGTGAGGTGGCTGAATTGGCAGATACAAATTGTGAGAAGAGATCACTCCTCCTAAACGCTGTTTTAACAGAAAATTCAACCCATGAGTGAGCTTCCTAGATGAACAACACTATACATATATTACTGTTCAGTAAAATGAATATTTTGGGATATGCGGATGAGTTATTTTTCATGATGAATTTCAGTTGGCATATATATTGCTACATTATAATGTGTGTGTGTTTATGTGTCTATATATATATATATATATATATATATTCTCCAGATTTACCAAAATATGAAATATATGTGTCTTCTTATACACCGCCTGAATTCATTCATATTCATATATGTGGATTTATAATCAACTTTTAACAAGTTTATTCTCAGAAATATACATCCACTGAAATACATATTTGTTTCCTAGTACTGAAAACTAACTTCAGGGAAGGGTGCTTACAAATCGTAATATTTCTACAGTAACTGACCAAGTTTAACATCAATGCAAGTAGATTCCTATTGGATGTGATGTGTTTATTAAAGTTCATTTTTATTCAAACCTTGTACGTTATTATTTCTTCAGTTTATAGACATCATAAATATATCCTTTCATTCACAAATTCACAAATTTATAAACATTTGGTTCACTTTCAATCACTTCCTCCTTCAGAACACTTATATTTCTCCATGTTTCTTGACTCGTCTTTTCACTAGACTTCTTTCTAAACACATTATTTTCGATTCCATAATCATTTTTGAAGCAAACTCATTCACTATTCATGATAAACGGTAACCCTAAGATAACCATTAGATATGTAAGTGGTTGGAATGAATGTATGTATATCAATAAATGATTTCTTCTATTTTTTCAGATATCAATACAATCCATTATTTAAATTTGGAACCAGTCATATAATTTATTCACATTATGGTCTATTAATGCATCATCTCTATATTCATGAACACAGGGTAAGCCTATTAGTATCCCCAGTACTAATTTATATCTTTTCAAAATATTTCCCCCAGAAATGGTGGAAGAAATACTCATGTCACCTGATCTTCATATACATATTATCACAGTAATATTTTGGACACAAAATGCGAAGGTCACCCTTATGATTGTACCAAAGCCTCAATGGAATGTGAACATGGATTACTAAATATATCCATGTCCAGGTTGCCTAATGCTCTCAAATGTCGATCTTATTGGTGACTACAAATTTGTTTCTTCTTAAGATTATGTATTCAACCTCAACCCTGTTGAAAATCTCTAATCCTATCATGTTATACTTTGCCAGATTTCCTAATGTCTCTATTGATGTCTGCTTTCCTACATATTTTCCCCAGTTCATCATTGTGCCTGACTCTTCACATATGGTGTCATTTATATTCACTCTCTAACCAAAACCGTATTGCTAAAGAACATTTGGTCCAAATCCTAGACTCACTCTTCCTCCTAAACCTACTGACTATCTTCCTAATCCTACACACAATCCCTTTTTGACTGGATGTTCTCTTCTACATTTAATCATCTGAGGTACAGGGTCTTATGCCATTGTATATCAATTTAACTGAGACCTCGGTGCAAAACATAACTCAAGCTAAGGATCCCAATCAAGGGTCCAAATCCTTCTGGGCTTCAAATATTACCTAGATTTCTGTTTTCATACTTATGTTTTCCCTCTATATTCTTATAAATATCGCTGGTTCTCAATACAATTATTCATCCAGCAGAATGATTTCCAACCCAAATCGAACATGCTATTAACCCTGACCATACAATATTCCCTCAATCTCACTTTACAGAAGAGCAGGGACAAAGTTGGTATTACAATACAGGAAGTTAGGAGATCTTCCACCTGCTGAGTACCTCAAAATCCATGCAGAAATTATCCCTGGAGAAGATGCAGGCAGCTATGAAGGACCTGAGAGAACAAAAGTAATATTCCATGGCAAACAACATGGTCAGGATGAAAGGATGTGTCTGAGTCAGCCTCTCTATTCTTAATGTAGGGAAGATGGACCAAACTAGGCCTGTGTGGAGAGCTGTTCCCAGGTGACTATGGTTTCTATACCATTCTAACATGTGAAAGTATCACAGGAAGTAGGGCAGCCTCCATGTCAGGAGACAATAGGAAGAAACTGTTAGGACAAAGTGGTGGCCAAGACAGTGACATCATTCATTTTCTGAAGGTAGTGACCTCACCTCACTTCCTTGGTGATGGAGGTCTCTGAATTTTGTGATCCAGGAAGCCAGGCACCCTGAGCCAGTCCCAGTCGCAGTCACAGTTTGCTCATTTCTTTGGATTTACCAAGGACAGAGTCAGTCTTTCTTGGTACCTACTGATGTAAGGGTTGCCAAATACCAAGAAAGCTCTGAAGAGGGGTCTTTCCTGAGAGCATAGGAATTGGCTCACCACTGCCTCCTTACAAATTCACAGATTTGACGAAGGAGACCAGATCTGAGACAGAAAGGCCATTTCTGGGTTACATCGTATGTCCTACCAGTCAGAGGACACTCCAGATAGTCACAGACCTACTTGGAAGAAGGAGGTGCATTTGTGGGTGTTGGTTTGTGTTTGTGGTTTTTTCTCATGATCTGAGAATAGGTAAAAAAGGAGGTTTGTTTGGTATGGAGTGGACTGTTTCTAGTAAGTCATTTGACAAGGAGACTGTTTCTGTGTCTGTGTATCCCACTGTGTTTTTCTTTGTAGATATTAGAAAAGAAAATAGCTCATTGGGTGTGTCCTGTCTAGTAGAAAACTTCCCAGTATGCATCCTTCCCAATTAATGAATGGAATGAGGCTTGCCTTATCCATGGGCAACACCTGCTATCTACCTATGTTCTCATTTTTTTCCTGAATTCTGGCCACTCTAAAGATTAGTATCATGTATTTTTGTACAAGATACGTACCACCTCCAAGCTCTGTGACATAGCCATGTACTGGATAGCTGAAGGGAATGGCGAGCATCTCAGAAAACTCACATATCAGAGTAACCAGGAAAGTCTCCTAGGAGAAACCCTGCTTGGGGGCTTTTGATTACCTATTGTTCTGTTGCTCTGAATGTCAGAAAGGTCTTTGCCTCAGGCCAAACCTTAGTGAAGCCTGAAGAAAAGAGTTTTCAAATGGAAATGAATGGGAATCACCTGTGGCTTTTTACTTCATTGCTTTGGAAAGGGATTTGTCTGAATCAGCCTCTTGGCCCTGTGTGAGCCTGTGGTTTAGATTTTCAGCACCTGATGTATCTAGAGAAAGATCCCATGTGGGCATCCAAAACCAAAATGGAAAAATAGATCAGTCATTGTACATGAAGCCTCTCGCCTTCCTCTGTAATATTAATGACCTCCATCAAGTGAGAATAGGGATCATTTGTGTCAAATGAGTTCTTCAAAGCCCTGCAGAGGCTGGACAATAGGTGCTTGCGTTTTCTCATGACTCCAATTCACACAAAGAATCTATACCCCACAGTCAGTAGGCCTCAAATTTGAGAAGTGGAGCAGTATTAACAGCAGTCCTATATGATCACTTCTGTTTCACAGGAATGTTGTCCAGGCCACCCTGACTTTAGGCAAATGAGGGGCAAGTGAGATTATTTTTGACACTGTCTTGGGCTGTGCCCCTCATGGAAACCTCCAGCTAGAGGTTATGATTAGTGTCTATATAAAAGAAGAAGAGGGCCCTGTGGGAGTGTTTTGGTTTTAATTGTCGTCATTTGTGTGGCAATTGGAAGAGATGCCTGGATCCACCTGGGCTTGAACTCTGTTGTGATTCCCCTTAGAGACTGAGTTGTGGAACTGAGCTCAGAGAAGTATTGCCATGAATTGTGTTGAGATTTTTGGAGGCCAAGCATGAGATTCGCCATTGGAAACTGAGATCTAGGCCCAGGGTGACTTTCCACAGAGCACTGGGAATCTCAGCCAGGATATCACAAGATTTTATTTTGAAAGATTGTCAGCCATAGTTGAGAGTCAAAACACACATGGAATTCACATTGTAGACCTCAATGGGCCTGGCTTCATGTGACCTTTTGCCCACTCTTTGGGAAGCCTTGCCTGTGAGAGTTCTCCAGACCTTTCATTGAAATGAGATTCCTCACCTTTTAATGGTTCCTGTATAAATTGAATCCCACAGTGCCTCCAACTTCATTATTGAAAAATATCTAGATAAATACCATGAATTTTTTGAAATTACCATGACCAGGTTGCACTGGAGAACCTCTGGATGTCCTGTTGCTGATCATGACTGTACCAGACAGTGCCTTGATTGACTGGGTTTCATGGAAAAAGTGTAGAACATAGATGCCAGAAAGTTGGAGCCTGCAGACTAGTGGGCCTAGAGCAGTGGAGTGTAGGTGTGTGAAAAAAACATTTCTGGTGGGGCCACGTGGATCTGCCATTGGCTTAGAAATCACTTGTGACTGACATGGTACAGCCAGCAGACTGTATGTAAAGGCATCTTATTATATGGAGAGGATTCCTGCCAATGTCCAGAATCAGGTTGCTATTGTCAAGTTGAAAAGCTATGTGGGATTGAAGCCCCACTGGTGCATTTTAGTAACCCACCACACGTGAGAGTACATCCTCCAGCACTGTGTCCCAGTAGAACTCCTTGTATATCGTGAAGCCAATACCAAACTCACAGTGCAGCAGTAAAAAACACCACGAAAGTGGATAATGACCAAATGGCTTTTCAGACAACACAGTTAGATACTTAGACCACAGTGGCCAAAGTTTACCTACAAAGAGAGAATTCAGCACTGCTGCCTCATGTTCACTAGAAAATAAAAAACCATGTCATCCAGGTCACATAGATGGAGACCCAGAATTGATGGTCTCACTACAAAGGAAGCTAAAGGTCCTGACAACAACATATATTTTAACTGCCCAAGCTCAGAGGCAGTTTCTCAAAAAGGCTAGCAGAGCTCCATGTTTGTGGAGTGTTTACCCTCTCTCTTTTTGTAACCCGTTCTACCTCCTACAAGTTTGTGAACTCCTGAGCATTTTTCTTTCCACATATGTATTCACAGATTTTCTAACTTTTCTCCACTAATTGTTTCTTATTTGGGGCGAAGGTAATGTCAAAGCATTGTTCTGGATGAGAGTGGGAAGATTTTTGTGTAGCACATATTTGCATACACATTAGATTCATTTTCCTATTTTCCATTTGAAATACTGAATCCCTGACCCTACCCCATACCCTACTAGACTCTGACTACTAATCAAAATATGATGGAGAAAAAGAAACTTAACAGAATAGAAATACAGGCCTTTCATAGGAGTCATGGTGTATACTTGGACTTGCCTTCGGCTTTATCAATGGTATGTGTTATAAATCTAGTCAACTTTTCATTGTAATACTTCTCCATGAGTTTTTAAAATTAACACTTATGTAAATTTCTGTCTCACTTTCTCTGTAGCCTATTCATTACATGTATTTTTTAATGCATCTTTAGAATTCTACCTGGTATCACATGTACATTCTTGTGAGCTTGCTTATTTTGGAAGATACAAATTGTGAGAAGAGATCGCTCCCTCTAAATACTGATGGAACTGGAAATTCTACCTATGGGTGAATTTCCTAGATGAACAGTATTATGCATAAATAAATGTTCAGTAAAATGAATATTTTTGGATACGTGGATGATATCTATTTTATTATGATTTTCGAATGGCATATATATTGCTACATTTTAATGTCTGTGTATGTGAGTATCTAATTATCTATCTATCTATCTATCTATCTATCTATATAGATATAGATATCTACTCTTTAGATTTTCCAAAATATGAAATATATGTGTCTTATTATACACTTTCTAAATTCACTCATGTGTGTGTATGTGGATTTATAATCAAATTTTTACAAAATAATTCTTAGAAATATTCATCCACCTTAAATACATATTTATTTCCTAGTACTGAAAACTAAATTCAGTGAATGGTGCATACAAATCGTAATATTTCCACAGTGACTTACCCAGTTTCACATCAATGCAAGTAGACACCTATGGGACCATGATGTGTATTTTGAAGTTCATTTTTATTCCACACTGATACATTACTATTTCTGCAGTTTATGGACATTATAGGATATATCCTTTCATCCACAATTTCACAAATTTATAGGCATTTGGTTCACTTTCAATCACTTCCTACTTCAGAACACATGTATTCCTCCATGTTTCTTGACTGTTCTTTTCATAAGATTCTTTCCAAACACATTATTTTTGATTTCCATAATCATTTTTGAAGCAAAACTCAGACACTCTTCATGATAAACCATAATGCTAATATTACCATTAGATGTATAACTGGTTAGAATGAATTTATGTATATCAATATAAAATTTCCTATATATTTTCAGATATCAATTCAATCCATTATTTAAAGTTTGAACCAGTTATATTATTTATTCACAGTATGGTCTATTAAGGCATCATCTCTATATTCATAGACCGATGGTATACCTATTTGTATCCCAAATACTAATTTATAAGTCTTTACAATATTGCTTTAAGAATTGGTGGAAGAAATACTCTAGTCACCTGATATACATACACATTTTATCACAGTAATATTCCTGACACAAAATGCAACGGACACACTTATGATTGTACCAAAGCCTATATTGAAAGTGAGCATGTATTACTAACAACATCCAAGTCCTGATTAACTAATGATCTCAAATATCATTCCTATTGGTGACTACATATTTGTTTTTTCCTAAGATTAAATATTGAATCTGAACCCTGTTAAAAATGTCTTATCCTATCACTCACTTTGTACTTTGCCTGATTTCCTAATGTCTCTATTGATATCTGATTTCCTACACATTTTCCCCAGTTCATCACTGTGACTGACTCTTCAAGTATGCTGACATTTACTTTCACTCTTTAACAAAAACCCTATATCTAAAGAACATTTGGTCCAATTCCTCGACTCACTGAAATGGGTTCTTCAAAGCCCTGCAGAGGGTAGCCCATAGGTGCTTGATTTTCTCATGACCCCAATTCACATAAAGAATCTATGCCCCACAGAGAGTAGGCCTCAAATTGGAGAAGTAGAGCAGTATTAATGGCAGGCCTATTTTATCACATCTGGTTCACAGAAAGGGTTTCCAGGCCACACTGAGTTTAGGCAAATAAGGGGCAAGTGAGCTTATTTTGGACACTTCCTTAGGCTGCGCCCCTCATGGAAACCTCCAGCAAGAGGTTATGATGAGAGTTTATATTGAAGAAGATGAGGGCCATGTGGGAGTGTTTTGGTTTAATTGTGGTCATTTGTGTGGTGGTTGGAAGAGATGACTGGGTCCGCATGGACTTCAACTCTGGAGTGATTCCCCTTAGAGACTGAAATGAACTCAGAGAAGTATTGACATGAATTGTGTTGGGATTTTAGGAGGCCACACATGAGAGTTGCCCTTGGAGACTGAGATCTAGGCTCAGGATAGCTTTCCAAAGAGCACTGGGAATCTCAGGCAGGATATCACATGACTTTATTCAGAAAGACGTGGCAGCCATTGTTGAGAGTCAAAACACACATGGACCTCAATTGTAGACCTCAATGGGCCTGGCTTAATGTGACCTTTTGGCCACTCTTTGGGAAACCTTGCCTCTGAGAGTTCTCCCGAGCTTTAATTGAAATAAGCTTCCTCACCATTTCATGGTTCCTGAATAAATTGAAAGCCACAGTGCCTCCAACTTCATCCTTGAAAATTGGCTAGATAAATACCATGAATTTTTTAAATTTCCATGAACAGATGGCACTGGAGAACCTTTGGATATCTGTTGCTGATCATGAGTGTACCAGACATTGCATTGATTGACTGGGTTTCATGAAAATGGTGAGAACAGAGGTGCCAGAAAGTTGGAGCCTGCTGATTAGTGGGCCCAGAGCAGTGGTGGGCAGGTGTATGATAAAACATCTGTCGTGGGGACACGTGGTTCTGCCATTGGTTTCCGAATGACTTGTGACTGACATGTTGCAGCCAGCAGAACCTTACAAGTAAAGGGACCTTGTTATATGGAGAGGTTTCAGGGCAATGTTCAGAATCAGGTTGCTATGGACATGGGTGCAAGCTTTTTGGGATAGAAGCCTGGTTGGTGCATTCTCCTGCAGACCCTCAACCACTACACGTGAGAGTACTCCCTCTAGCACTGTGTCCCAGTTTTTCTCCTTGTATTACGTGAAGCCAATACCAAACTCCCAGTGCAGCAGTAAGAAACACCACGAAAAGTGGAGTATGACCAAATGGCTTCACAGATCACATGGTTAGACACTTAGACCCCAGTGTCCTCAGTTTACTAACAAAGGGAAAATTCAGAACTTCTTCCTCATGTTCAATAGCATATAAGGAACCATGTCATCCAGGTCACATAGATGCCAACCCAGGTTTGATGATCTCAATACAAAGGAAGCTAAAGCTCCTGACAACAACAAATTTTTCAAGGGCCCAAACTCAGAGGCAGTTTCTCAAAAACTCATTAGGCCACCAGAGTTCCATGTTTGTGGAGTGTTTACCCTGTACCTTACTTTTGGAAATTCCTCTACCACCTCCAAGGTTGTGAACCCCTGAGCATTTTCTTTTCCAGATATATATTCACAGATTTTCAAACTCTTCTCCACTAATTGTGTATTACTTGTGGCGAAGGAAATATCAAGGCATTGTTTTGGAGGACAGTGGGAAGATTTTTGTCTAGCAAATATTTGCATACACATTAGATTCATTTTCCTATTTTCCATTAGAAATACTGAATCCCTGTCACTGACCCATACCCTACTAGACTCTGACTACTAATCTTAATATGATGTAGAAAAAGAAACCTAACAGAATAGAAATACAGGCTGTACATAGGAGGCATGGTGTATACTAGGACTTGCCTTCTGCTTTATCAAGTGTATGTGTTATAAATCTAGTCAACTTTTTATTGTAATACTTCTCCATGAGTTTTTAAGTTAACACATATGTACATTTCTGTCTCCCTTTCTCTGTAGCCTATTCATCTCATGAAATTTATTATGCATATTTAGTGTCCTACCTGGTATCACACGTACATTCTTGTGAGCTTGCTGTTTTAGGATGATACAGATTGTGAGAAGAGATCACTCCCCCTAAATACTGATGGAACTGAAAATTCAACGTATTGGTGAATTTCCTAGATGAACAGCATTATACATAAATCCATGCTCAGTAAAAAGAATATTTTTGGATATGAGGATGATATATATTTCATAATGAATTTTGATTGGCATACATATTACTACATTTTAATGTCTGTGTTTGTATCTATATATATATATATTTTTTTTTCTCCAGATTATTCAAAATATGAAATATATGTGTCTTATTATACACTCATTAATTTAACTCATGTTCCTATATGTGGATTTATAATCAAATTTTCACAAGATTATTCTCAGAAATATTCATCCACATGAAATACATATTTATTTCCCAGTACTGAAAACTAACTTTGGTGAATGGTGCTTACAAATACTAATATTTGTACAGTAACTGACCCAGTTTAACATCAATGCAAGTAAAATCCTATGGGACATGATGTGTATTTTGAAGTTCATTTTTATTCAACACTGGTACATTACAATTTCTTCAGTTTATGGACATCATAGGATAATACTTTTCATCCACAAATTCACAAATCTGTACGCATTTGGTTCACTTGCAATTACTTGCTGCTTCAGAACATATGTATTCCTCCATGTTTCTTGAGTGTTATTTGCATGAGATTATTTCCAAACATATTATTTTCGATTTCCATAATCATTTTTGAAGCAAAACTCCCACACTCTTCATCATAAACCATAATGCTAAAATTACCATTAGATGTATAACTGGTTAGAATGAACTTATGTATATCAATATAAGATTTCCTATATATTTTCAGATATCAATTCAATCAATTATTTAAAGTTTGAACCAGTTATATTATTTATTCACAGTATGGTCTATTAAGGCATCATCTCTATATTCATAGACCGATGGTATACCTATTTGTATCCCAAATACTAATTTATAAGTCTTTACAATATTGCTTTAAGAATTGGTGGAAGAAATACTCTAGTCACCTGATATACATACACATTTTATCACAGTAATATTCCTGACACAAAATGCAAAGGACACCCTTATGATTGTACCAAAGCCTAAATTTAATGTGAGCATGTATTACTAACAACATCCATGTCCTGATTAACTAATGATCTCAAATATCATTCCTATTGGTGACTACATATTTGTTTCTTCCTAAGATTATATATTCAAACTCAACCATGTTAAAAACATCTTATCCTATCACTCACTTTGTACTTTCCCTGATTTCCTAATGTCTCTATTGATATCTGCTTTCCTACACATTTTCCCCAGTTCATCACTGTGACTGACTCTTCACATATGCTGACATTTACATTCACTCTCTAACCAAAACCCTATATCTAAATAACTTTTCGAACTATCTCTTTTTGTCTGGACGATCTCTTCCTCATTCAGTCATCCAAGGTACAAGGTCCTATACCATTGTATATCGATTTATCTGAGACAACTTTGCGGAAATAATTCAAAGCTAAGTATCCCAATCAAGGGCCCAATGTTCATCTGGGTTTGAAATCTTTCCTAGATTTCTGTTTTCATACTTATATTACACCTATATATGCTTGTAATATCGGAGGTTCCCAATACCATTATTCATCTCACAGAATGATTCCTAACCCAAATCGAACATGCTATTAACCCTAACCATGCACTGTTCCCTCAATTTAACTTTACGAAGAGCAGGGACAGAGTTGGTGTTATAATACAGGTAGATAGGGGATCTTCCACCTGTTGAGAACCTCAAGTTCCATGCAGAAATAAACCCTGGAGAAGATGTAGGCAGCTATGAAGAACCTGAGAGAGCAACAGATATCTTCCTTGGTAAAATACCTGGTCAGGATGAAGCGATGTGTCTGAATAAGCCTCTCTCTTCTTAATGTAGAGAAGATGGACCAAACCAGGTCTGTGTGGAGAGCTGTTAACATGTGCCTATGGTTGATATACCATTCTATCTTGTGAATGTGACACAGGAAGTAGGGGCAGCCTCTCTCTCATGGGACCCTTGGAAGCAAATTTAGGATAAAGTGGTTGCCAAGATAGTGACCTCATTCGGTTCCTGAAGGAAGTGACCTACCTCACTTCCTTGGTGATGGAACTCTCTGAACTTGGGATCCAGGAAGCCAGGCACTCAGAGCCAGTCCCAGTCCCAGTCCCAGTGGGTTCACTTGTTTGGATTTACCAAGGACAAAGTCGGTCTTTCTTGGTACATACTGATGTGTGGATGGCTAAATGCCAGGAAAGCTCTGAAGAGGGGCCTTTCCTGAGAAAGCAGGTAGTGACTCACTGATTGATGCTGACAACTTTACAGAGTTGGTAAAGGAGACCTGATCTGAGACAGGAAAGTCCATTTCGAGGGAGCAGAGTAAGGCCCACCAGTCTGAGGACACTCTGGATAGTCACAGACCTACTTGGGTAATGGAGGTGCCTTTGTGGGTGTGGGTGTGAATTTGTAGTTTTGTATCATGTTCTGAGAATAGGTAGGAAAGGCAGTATGTTTGGTTTGGAGTGGACTGTTTTTGGTAAGTCATTTGACATGGCGAGTGTTTCTATGTTTGTGTTTCCCACTTTTTCCGTGGTTGTAGATATTAGAAAAGTAAATGCATCAATGGATGTGTCCTGTCTAGTAGAAAGCATCTCAGCACACATCCTGCCCAATTTATGAATGGACTGTGGCTTGCCTTATATGGGCAACACCTACTTCTTTCCTTAGTTCCTGTTTTCTTCCTGAATTCTGGCCACTCTCCAGAATAGGCTCATGTTTTTTTGTCCAAGATATGGACCTCTGTCGAGTTCTGTGACATGGCCATGTACTGGATAGATAAAGGGAATTGGGAGCATCTCAGAAAACTCGGATATCAGTGTGACCAGTAAAGTCTCAGTAGAGAAACCCTGCTTTGTGCCTTTTGCTAACCTACTGTTCTGTTGACCTGAATGTCAGGAAGGTCTTTTCCTCAGGCCACCATTTTGTGAAGCCTGAAAAAAACTGCTTTCAATTGGAAATGAATGAGCATCACCTGTGGCTCTTTGCTTAATTGCTTTGGAAAGGGATGTGTCTGAATCATCCTTTCGGCTCTGAGAGAGGCTGTGGCTTTGATTTTCAGCACCTGATGGATCTAAAGAAAGATCCCATGTGTGCATCCAAAACCAAAATGGCAAAAAGATCAGTCATTGTGGATGAAGTCTCTTGCTTCCTCTGTTAGGTTCCTGACCTCCATCAAGTAAGTAGAGGGATCCTTTGAGACAAATGAGTTCTTCAAAGCCCTGCAGCAGTGCTTGGGTTCTCACATGACTCCAAATCACATAAAGAATCTATACCTCACAGTCAGTAGGCTTCAAAATGAAGAAACAGAGCAGTATTACTGGCAGGCCTATTTGATCAATCCTGGTTTACAGGAAGGGTGTCCAGGAAACCCTGACTTTAGGAAAATGAGGGGAAAGGGAACTTATTTTGGATACTGTCTTGGGCTGCGCCCCTTATGGAAACCTCCAGCCAGAGGTTATGATGAATGTCTACATGGAAGAAAATGAGGGCCATGTGGGAGTATTTTGGTTTTAATTGAACATATTATTAACCCTAACCATACACTGTTCCCTCAATCTAAGTGTTCAGAAAAGCAGGGAAAGGTTTGGTCTTACAATACAGGAATGCAGGGGATCTTCCACCTGCTGAAAACTTCAAAGTTCCATGCAGAAATGATCCCTGGAGAAGATGTAGGCAGCTATGAAGGACATGATAGAGCAAAAGGCATCTTCCATGGCAAACAACCTGGTCAGGATGAAGGGTTGTGTCTGAATCAGATTCTCTCTTCTTAAGGTAGAGGAGATGAACCAAACTAGGCCTTTGTGGAGAGCTGTTCCCAGGTGACTATGGTTTCTATACTATTCTAACTTGTGAAAGTGTCACAGGTAGTAGGGACATCCTCCATGTTATGAGACCTTAGGAAGCAAATGTTAGGACAAATTGGTTGCCAAGGCAGTGACCTCATTCAGTTACTAAAGGAAGTGACCTCACCTCGCATCCTTGTTGATGGAACTCTCCAAATTTGGGTTCCAGGAAGCCAGGCACCAAGACCCAGTCCCAGCACCAGTTCCAGTGTTCTCACTTGTTTGGATTTTCCGAGGACAGAGTCAGTCTTTTGTGGTACCTACTTATGTGAGAATGGCCAAATTCCAGAAAAATTCTGAAGAGCGGCCCTTCCGGAGAAAACAGGTAGAGGCTCACTGCTGGCTCCTGAAAACTTCACAGAGTTGACCAAGGAGCCCAGATCTGAGACAGGACAGACAATTTCTGGGGAACATAGTATGGCCCTCCTGTCAGAGGACACTCTGGATAGTTCCAGACCTACTTGGGGGAAGGAGGTGCCTTTGTGGTTGTGGGTATGGGTTTGTGGTTTTTTCTTTTGTTCTGAGAATAGTTAGGAAAGGGGGTGTGTTTGGTTTGGAGTGGAGTGTTTCTAGTTAGTCCTTTGACAAGGCGAGTGTTTTTAGGTCTGTGTATCCCACTGTGTCCGTGGTTGTAGACATTAGAAAAGAGAATGCCTCAATGGGTGTATCCTCTCAAGGAGAAAACTTCCCAGCATTCATCCGGCACAATTTATAAATGGAGTGTGGCTTGCCTTATCAATGGGCAACACCAACTATCTTCCTACGTTCCTGTTTTCTTCCTGAATTCTGGCCACTCTCCAGAATAGGCTCATGATTTTGTGTCCAATATATGAACCACTTCCAAGATCTGTGACATGGCCATATACTGGATAGCTGAAGGGAATGGCAAGCATCTCAGAAAACTCAGATATCAGTGTAGCCAGTAAAGTCTCAGTGGAGAAACCCTGCTTTGGGCCTTTTGATTACCTATTGTTATGTTGCCCTGAATATCAGGAAAGTCTTTGTCTCAGGACACCCCTTTGTGAAGCCTGAAGAAAACAGTTTTCACATGGAAATGAATGGGTATTACCTTTGTGTTTACAATAAAACCTTCACAGATTTGGCTCTCATTAAGTTAAAAATACTTTTAAATTGCATCTCAGTGTAAAAAGTAACATGGAACTGTACATATCTTATTGATAACAAGTCCAATTATAGAACACAAATGATATACATAAATCTCCAACATGTTTTTCTTTTAAGCCTAGAATTACCATACAACCTTAGAACACCAGCTTGATACAATGGTCTTTGGAAGCTTCTACCTTACAGACTTGTATACCTGGAAGATATGAACACATTAACACCACAATTACATTGATGTTTTTGTATTAAACAAGTTTAGATTTTAAAGAAATAACATGGCACAATTTTATAAAAACAGTACTTGTTTTACCAGCTGTTTATTTTTTTAAGATTACTTGCTCAAAACTTACACATATAACCAAGTTACACAAACCTTTTTTTATTATTTACTTAAACCCCTTTAATTACTTAATCATATAGACTCTCTTATCCAGAAACACATTTTTCCTCTATTAGATCTATATCTGGAACCTTTTAGTTTCTCTTTTTCATCTACTAACCTCTTTCTGTTCACATTTCAATACAATACTTGTAAATTTCTGAATTTAGGCAGATTATTTTATAGACATCTACATTTTATTAGGGCCTTTTTGAAAACCTAGAAAACTTATTGGCCTAATTTTAAAGACATCTTTATTTTTATCTGTTTACCCAATTTGAATTAAAACATATGAATCATGTGAATCAAAGACATTTGGATACATTCTTAAATTTTTCATGAGTGCTCCTCATCTGTCAATTGTCATATCACTGCATGATATATGGACATACACACATACAGACATACCAACATACAACACGTAACACAAATGTAACACATAACACAATAATAAAAGCCTTGTAGCTTTTTCAGGTGAAATCTCCATTGAAATGCTAAAAACTCCAGAGTCGATCAAAAATAGAACTGATCAGAAAACATTAACCCATCAGCAGAATCAAGATCATGAGTTCAAAAAAAAAATACAGAATCTAAGAAAAGCAAGAGTCCTAAAAAAGATGACTGGCCAGTAATTAGTAAATACCGTATAATATAATTTTTTGCTTAGGTCTAGTTTGAGTTCAGGTAAAAAGACACATTTACTCTTTTTTATCTGTCTCCTGCTGAGTGCTGCAGGCTTCTTTTATTTGCATATCAACTTAAGTCCTTGCTGAGGTCTGGAAAACTGAAAAGACTGGAATTCGTAGCAGAAACCTCAGGCCTAAGGCATTTTAGCTATAAGTCATAATTTCCAGGTTTGGATGTTGAAAATTTTGATGCAAGTTTAAGATGTAATTCTCAAAATTTTATATCTTTAGATTTTTCTACACTAGAAAAACTTGCTCACACAAAACTGAAAATAGGATCATTTTTTGATAATATTAAAGCCACCATCAGAAGAAGTTTCTATAGGATCGTTAAGCCCCTTTCTTTGTTATGAAGTTTCTAATAGTATTAAGTTACATTAAATTGGCTGAAAATTTTTTAAAAAGAACCACACACTACCATGTGTATCCGAAATTAAGCTTTAAAAATTTCCAAGACTGTTGCTAATTAATGTCATTTCAATAAGCCAGACCAACGTTTTAATTTAGTACCATTTTTTAAAATCTTACACACTGATGGGAATAGATACCATATCATAATTTATTATCTCTTCCCAAGTTAATGCACTGGTATATCTAGTGAAATTTTTTCAGGCTGCCTAGTTCAAAATTAAAACTCTTTAATTATTTTTTATCCTAAGTATTTAAGTTTCCTAGCATGAACTACCTGAAATCAAACTAAACAATTGTTTAAACCCAACTTTTAACTGTAACATAGTGCAATGCTTTAGAAACCCATTTAGATACGAGATGGTTAAAATAAAAAAAAAATCATTTTTAGATACACATTCACCCTAGATCATCCCCAATCAAAAATCTATAATATCAACATATTAATGCATTCATTGTCCCTTTTGTTAAGTAAACAGAGGTGGAGAAATCCTTAAAGTGCACGTAAGGAATAAGGGAGTTCCCCACAGCAAAATGGCTCTGTCAGCTGCTGGGAGTCCCTTAGCCTCACCATTTACTTACAGGATTAGTTCCTCTGGTTTGCTTTGACCCCAGGCACCAGGCATATTCTATGTCTCCCAACTTTTCAGTAGTCAGCTCCCAAAAATTTCATCCTCTGCTTGCAGTTGTTTTGAGTGCTAGGCTTCCCCAAGAGGGCAGAGTGGGGTTTATTTAAAGTCCCCTCTGGGGTGTCAAAATTTATGACTAAAGGCTTGGTTCCCATCCCAAAGCCAATTAATGCCAATTTAATAATGAGGACAGGGTTTTGAGAAAAGTTTAAGCGAGATATCAAAGTTCTTTGACCCCAGACATTTCCCTCTGCAGTGGGCATGCTCAAGCCAACTACGGGAAGAAAAAAATCACTGCTTCCATAATCTTGCTTAACAAAGGGGAGTAAAGTTTATCAAAGTTCTTTAAAACACAGCTAAGAGAGGTGCAAAAGGTGAGAACAGAAAAACTGGCGGTTCTATTGACTTTTGGTCCCTCACAGGAGAAGCATTAGTTTAAAATTTAGCTAAAGTAACTTCCACATATGTAAGGCAGGTTGGAACTCGGGACTCTTCATCGGTCCAAACAATGCCATCACATTTAACAGAAACTCAGATAAAAAGACACACAAAGACCATCATGCAGCTCCCGTTTGTTCACAACCCCAAGATCTACAATCTTGTGACTCAGGGAGAATGGAGGGAAGAGGGGAAGGAGTAGAAGGTTTGAGTGATAGGATCCTGGGTGACGGTGTCGGATTGGAGGCAGGGACCAGGAAAGGCTTCAAGGACAGAGGCATGGAATGGCTTTGTCCCATAATGAGAGTTTCTCAAACAGAGACAAGGACAATACAAACGTGACACAAACATGTACACACAGGTAACATTTAACACGAGTTCAGAAGTAAAGATTAGAACCTAGTAACTGGCAAAACCTGATGGGTTAGACCACAAAGACAGACAGTGAATTCAACCTGAGATAAAAAAGTAGCCAGCAAGATATGATGGGTTGGCAGCAGAGTCACCTAATGTGGGCTCATCCGTCCCTCCTCACCCAATGAGGGCACATCCATCACTCCCTGAGTCCTCCAAGGCATCCCTTGCGAGGACGTGGTCTGTGGCTTTAGGACACGTTTGTCCACCACTGACAGGGGGAACTTACGTTCTCCGCTGGCAGCCACTCTGCCAACCCAAACCAAAAACGGAAAAACGGAACCTGAACAAAAAGCTCTGAGCGATCGCAAGGAAAAATGGAAAGAAGCGCCTTACTTACCCCCAGAGGGGTCTGTTGGGGTGTCCTTGTCCTATGCTGCGTGATTCCCGGCCAACGCACCAAATGTAAGGATCCGGTGAACGTCGGAGGAAGAGACCACCAAGAGACCACAGCTCATGCAACAGAAAAAGGCGTTCATTGAGGATCCAATCCAGCATGCTGGGGCTACGTGCTCACTCAAGAAGGGAGAGCAGCCCAGAGCCCCGAGCAGGGGTTGAGCAGTGCTTAAGTACACTTTTTGGGGAGGGCGGGACTTTACATATATCACAGTCTCCTTTAAGAAATCAACATACACCGCAGAAAAATCAAACAACAATTCCTAAACATGATTAGTTCACTCATTGGCAGGAACAGGTGAGGCAGGAGTGATAGGTCAGTTCTAAAGTGAGGTACACATTCAAACAGATTGCTTTAGGCCTTGCAATGCCTATGTGCCAGGCCACACAGGGTCCTAGGTTATTAAATAACCAGGCGGTCAGGAGGAATATTTACTGGGCAGTCGGGAATTGTACTACAAGCTACAGGAATTTCAGGTTTTGCATGTAGCATAGGAACTTAACAATACCTGGTCCTTTACATTTTAACTCAGGCCTTGCAGCTTAGAAACTTTACAAAACCCAGTCTTTTACACTTCAACTTTTACACTTTAATTTCAATTTATTTTACCCTTTCAGATCACTCCTGGTGGACAAGAAGGGTGTCCAAGCCACCCTGAATTTAGGCAAATGAGTGGCAAGGGAGCTTATTTGGGACACTGTCTTGGGCTGTGCCCCTCATGGAAACCTCCAGCCAGATGTTATGATGAGTGCCTTTATAGAAGAAGAGGAGGGCCATGTGAGAGTGTTTTGGTATTAATTGTGGTCATTTGTGTGACGGTTGGAAGAGATGAGTGGGTCCACCTGGGCTTGAATTCTTGTGTGATTCCCCTTAGAGACTGACTTCTGGAACTGAACTCAGAGAAGTATTGCCATGAATTGTGGTGATATTTTAGGAGGCCAAGCATGAGAGTCGCCCTTGGAAACTAAGATCAAGGACGAGGGTGGATTTCCACAGAGCACTGAGAATTTCAGCCAAGATATCCCATGATTTTATTCTTAAAGACTTGGTAGCCATAGTTGAGAGTCAAAACACACATGGACCTCACATTGTAGACCTCAATGGGCCTGGCTATATCTAACCTTTTGGTCACTCTTTGGGAAGCCTTGCCTATGAGAGTTCTCCAGAGTTTCATTCAAATGAGCTTCCTCAACATTTAATGGTTCTTGAAACCCACAGTGCATACAAACACAATAGAAATACAAGCAGTTCAGAAGAGGCATGGTGTATAGTTGGACTTTCCTTTTGCATTATGTAGGGTAGGTGTTATAAATCTAGTTAATTTTTAATTGAAATAGTTCTCCTTGTGTTTTTTAAGTTAATAAATATGTGAATTCCTCTATCCCTTTCTCTGTAGCCTATTCATCACATGTATTTTTATATAAACATATAGAATCCTACCTGGTATCACATATACATTCTTGTGAGGTGGTTGACATGGCAGATACAAATTATGACAAGAGATCACTCCTCCTAAATGCTATTGGATCTTAAAATTCAACCTAAGGGTAACCTTTCTAGTTTAACAACATTATTCATAAATCCATGTTCAGTAAAATTAATATTTTTGGATCTGTGGACGATATATATTTCATCATGAATTTCAATTGGCATATATATTGCCACTTTATAATGTCTGTGTGTGTTTTGCTCTTTGCTTAATTGCTTTGGAAAGGGATGTGTCTGAATCACCCTCTTGGCCCTGTGTGAGGCTGTGGCTTAGATTTTCAGCACCTGATGGATCTAAAGAAAGATCCCATGGGTGCATCCAAAACCAAAATGGCCAAAAGAGCAGTTATTGTGGATGAAGACTCTCACCTTCTTCTCTAAGATTCCTGACATCCATCAAGTGAAAATAGGGATCCTTTGGGTCAAATGAGTTCTTTAAAGCCCTGCAGAGTTTAGCCCATAGGTGCTTGGGTTTTCTCATGAATCCAGTTTACATAAAGATTCTAAACCCCACAGTCAGTAGGCATCAAATTGGAGAAGCCAAGGAGTATTAACGGCAGGCGTATTTGATCACTCCTGGTTCACAGTCAGGATTTCCAGTCCACACTGACTTTAGGCAAATGAGGGGCAAGAAAGGTTATTTTGGACACTGTCTTGTGCTGTGCCCCTCATGGAAACCTCCATCCAGATGTTATGATGAGTGTCTACATGAAATAAGATAAGGGGCATGTGGGAGCATTTTGTTTTGAATTGTGGTAATTTGTTTGGTGCTTGGAACAGATGACTGGGTCCACCTGGGCTTGAACTCTGGTATGATTCCCCTGAGAGACTGAATTCTGGAAGTGACATAAGAGAAGTATTGTCATGAATTGTGTTTGGATTTTACTAGGCCATGCAACCAACATCTCAGGTATTAATTGTGGTGCAGGGAGATCTAGGTGCAGGGTGGCTTTGCCCACAGCACTGGGAATCTCAGCCTGGATATCACATGATTTTATTCTGAAATTCTTTAAAGCCACACTTGAGAGTCAAAACACATATGGACCTCACATTGTATACCTCAATGGGCCTGACTTCATGTTACCTTTTGGCCACTCTTTGGGAAGCCTTGCCTGTGAGTGTTCTCAAGATCTTTCATTGATATGAGCTTCTTCAACATTTAATGGTTCCTGAATGAATTGAAACCCACAGAGCCTCCAACTTTATCCTCGAAAAATGGCTTGATAAATACCATGAAATTTTTGAAATTCCCATCACCAGGTGGCACTGGAAAACTTTTGGATGTCCTGTTGCTGATCATGAGTGTATCAGACAGTGCCTTGACTGACTGGGTTTCATGAAAATTGTGTAGAACAGTAATGCCAGTAAGTTGGAGCCTGTTCATTAGTGGGCCTAGAGCAGTGGTGTGAAGGTGTGTGAAAAAACATGTGTGTTGGGGCATGTGGATCTGCCATTGGCTTCCAATTGCCTTGTGATTGACAGGGTACAGCCAGCAGACCCTTATATGTAAAGGCATCTTGTTATATGGATAGGTTTCTGGGAAATGTTCAGAATCAGGTTGCTATGAACAAAGGGGCAACCTATGTGGGACAGAATCCTGGTTGGTGCATTCTCATGCAGACCGTGTCCCTCCACACGTGACAGAACTCCCTCCAGCACTGTGTCCCAGTTGAACTCCTTGTATTTCATGAAGCAAATACCAAACTCCCAGTGCACCAAGGAGTAACACCACGAAAATTGGAGCATGACCAAATGGCTTCACAGTCAACCCGGGGAGACACTTACACCCCAGTGGCCATAGTTTAACTACAAAAAGAGTATTCAGCACTGCTGCCTCATTTTCATTGGAAAATTAGAAACAATGTCCTTCAGGTCACATATTTGCACACCCAGATTTGATGGTCACACAACAAAGGAAGCTAAAGCTCCTGACAACAACATGTATTTTAAGAGCCCAACCTCAGAGAGTTTCTCAAGAAGTCTTTACACAAGCAGAGCTCAATGTTTGTGGAGTGTTTACCCTGTCCCTTACTTTTGGAAACTCCTCTACCACCTACAAGTTTGTGAACTCCTGAGCATTTTTTATTCCTGATATGTATTTACAGATTTTCTAACTTTTCTCCTTTATTGTATCTTACTTGGAACTAAGGTAATGCCAAGGCAATCTTCTGGATGAGAGTGTGAACATTTTTGTGTAGCACATATTTGCATACCCTTTAGAGTCATTTTCCAATTTTCCATTCGAAATACTGAATCCCTGACACTAACGCATACCCTAATAAACTCTGACTACTACTCCTAATATGATGGAGAAAAATAACACAAACAGAATAGGAATACTAGCAGTTCAGAGGAATCATGGTGTATAGTTGGACTTGTTTTTTGCATGATTAATTGTAGGTGTTATAAATCTAGTCAATTTTTAATTGAAATAGTTCTCCATGTGTTTTTAATGTTAACAAATATGTGAATTCCTCTCTCCCTTTCTCTGTAGCCTATTCAGCACATGTATTTTTAAATGCACATATAGAACACTACCTGGTATCACACCTACATTCTTGTGAGGAGGCTAATTTGGCAAATACAATTTGTGAGAAATGATCACTCCTGTTAAACTCTGTTGGAACTGAAAATTTAACCTAGGGGTGTGTTTCCTAGAAGAACAACATTATACATAAATCCATGTTCTAAAAGAAATAATTTTGCATCTGTGGAAGATATATATTTCATGATAAATTTCGATTGCTAATTTATTGTCTGTGTGTGTTTTTTTTGTATATATATATATACACTCTCCAGATTTTTCAAAATATGAAATATATCTGTCTTATATACACTCACTAAATTCATTCATGTTCATGTATATGGATTTATAATCAACTTTTCACAAGATCATTCTCAGAAATATTCATCCACCTGAAATACATATTGTTTGCAGTACTAAAAACTAACTTCAGTTAATGTTGCATACAAATACTAATACTTCTACAGTAACTGACCCAGTTTAACATCAATGCAAGTACATTCCTATGTGACATGATGTGTATTTTGAAATTTATTTTAATTCAACACTGGTACATTACTATTTCTTCAATTTATGCACATCATAGGATACATATTTCATCCACAAGTTAGCAAACTTATAGGCATTTGTTTCACTTTCAATCACTTCCTGCTTCAGAACACATGGATTCTTCCAGGTTTCTTGACTGGTCTTATCATGAGACTTCTTTCCAAATACATTATTTTTGATTTCCTTTATCACTTTTGAAGCAAAACTGACACTCACTTCATGATAAACCATAACTATAATATCACCATTAGATGTATAACTGGTTGGAAGGAATGATTTCATATCAATATAGTATTTCTTATATATATTCTGATATCAGTTTAATCCATTATTTTAAGTGGAACCAGTTATATTATTTATTCACTATATGGTCTATTCATGCATTATCTCTATATTCATAGACACAGGGTACACCTCTTAGTATGCCCAATACTAATTTATTCTTCTTCTAAATATTGCTCCCAGAAATGGTGGAAGAAATACTCATGTCACCTGATCTACATATGCATGTTACCACAGTAATATTCTGGACACAAAATGCAAAAGTCACACGTATGATTGTACCAAAGCCTAAATGGAAACTGAAGATGGATTACTAAAAACATCCATATCCAGGTTGCCTAATGCTCTCAAATGTCAATCCTATTGGTGACCACATTTTTGTTTCTTCCTAAGATTATATATTCAACCTCAAAACTGTTGGAAATGTCTAGTTTTTTCACTCACTTTATACTTTGCCTGATTTCCTAATGTCTCTATTGATATCTACTTTCCTACATATTTTTCCCAGTTCAACATTGTGACTGACCCTTCACATGTGATGACATTGACATTCACTCTCTAACCAAAACCCTATTGCTTATGAACTTTGGTCCAAATCCTATACTCTATCTTCTTCCGAAACATACTGACTATCTTCCTGATCCTATCGACTATCCCTTTTTGAGTGGATGTACTCTACTACATTCAATCATCCGAGGTACAAGGTCCTATGCCATTGTATATCGATTTTTCTGAAATATGTATGCAGAACGTAATTCAAAGCTACGTGTCCCAATCTATTGCCCAATGCACTTCTGAGCTTCAAATCTTACCTAGATTTCTGTTTCCATACTTATATTTAACCACTATATTTCTATATATTGCAGGTTCCCAATACCATTATTCATCCTGCAGAATGATTCCTAACCCAAATCGAACCTGTTATTAACCCTAACCATACACTGTTGCCTCAATCTAACATTACAAAAGAGCAGGGACAGGGCTATTCTTTCAATAAGGGATGTAGGTGATCTTCCAACTGCTGAGAACCTCAAAGTTCGATGTAGAAATTATCCCTGGAGAAGATGTAGGCAGCTATGAAGGACCTGAATGAGCAAAAGCCATCTTCCATGGCAAACAACCTGCACAGGACGAAGGGATGTGTATGCATCAGACTCTCTCTTCTTAATGTAGAGAAGATGGACCTAACCAGGCCTTCGTGGAGAGCTGTTCCATGGTGTCTATTTTGATATACCATTCTAACTAGTCAAATTGTCACAGGAAGTAGGGGCACCCTCCAACTCATGGGACCATTGTAAGCAAGTGTTAGGACAAAGTTGTTGCCAAGGCAGTGGCCTCATTCAGTTCCAAAGAAAGTGACATACCTCATTTTCTTGGTGATGGAACTCTCTGAAATTGGGATGCAAGAAGCCAGGCACCAAGAGCCAGTCCCAGTCCCAGTCCCAGTGGGCTCACTTGTTTGGATTTACCAAGTACAGAGTCAGACCTTCTTGGTACCTACTGATGTGAGGATGGCCAAATGCCAGTAGAGCTCTGAAGAGGGGCCTTTCTTGAGACAGCAGGTTGTGGCTAACCACTGGCTCCTCCCAGAATAACAGAGTTGGCCAAGGAGACAAGATCTGAGACCAGACAGGCCATTTCGAGTGGAACATAGTATGGCCCACCAGTCAGAGGACACTCCAGATAGTTAAAGACCTATTTTTGGGAAGGAGGTGCCTTTTTGGTTGTGGGTGTGAGTTTGTGGTTTTGTTTCATGTTCTGAGAATAGGTAGGAAAGGTGGTTGGTTTGGTTTGGAGTCGACTTTTTCTAGTAAGTCTTTAGACAAGGCGAGTGTTTCTATGTCTGTGTAGCCACTGTGTCCGTGGTTTTAGACATTAGAAACGAGAATGCATCAAAGGAGGTGTCCTGTCTAGTAGAAAGATTCACAGCATTCATCCTGCACAATTGATTAATGGACTGTTGCTTGCCTTATGGATGGGAAACACCTACTAACTTCCTAAGTTGCTGTTTTCTTCCTGAATTCTGGCCACTCTCCAGAATAGTATCATGGTTTATTGTTCAAGATATGTACCACCTCCAAACTCTGTGACATGGCCATGTCCTTGATAGCTGAAGGGAATGGGAACATCTCAGAAAACTCAGATACCAGTGTGACCAGTAAAGTCTCAGTGGAGAAACCCTGCTTGGCTCCATTTGCTTATCTATGTTTCTGTTGCCTTGAATGTCAGGAAGGTCTTTGCCTCAGGCCACCCCTTTGTGAAGCCTGAAGAAATAGTTTTCAAATGGAAATGAATGGGCATCACCTGTGGCTCTTTGCTTAATTGCTCTGGAAAGGGATGTGTCTTAATCAGACACTAGGCCCTGTTTGAGGCTGTGGCTAAAATTCTCAGCTCCTGATAGATCTAAAGAAGATCCCATGTGTGCATCCAAACCAAAATGGCAAAAAATCTGTCATTGTGGATGAAGTCTCTTGCCTTCTTCTGTTTGGTTCCTGACCTCCATCAAGTGAGAATAGGGATCCTTTGGATCAAATGAGTTCTTCAAATTCCTGCAGAACTGCTTGGGTTGTCTCATGATGCCAAATCACATAAAGAATCTATACCTGACAGTCAGTAGGCCTCAAATTGGAGAAGCAGAGCAGTATTTATGGCAGGCCTATTTGATCACTCCTGGTTCATAAGAAGGGTGAACAGGCCACCCTTACTTTGGACATATCAGGGGCAAGGGTGCATTATTTGGACACTGTCTTGGGCTGCGCCACTCTTGGAAACCTGCAGCCAGAGTTAATGATGAGTGTTTATATGGTTAAAGATAAGGGCAATGTGGGAATGTTTTGGTTTTAAATGTGGTCATTTTTGTGGCGTTTGGAATAGATGACTGGGTCCACATGGGCTTGAACTCTGGTGTGATTCCCCTTAGAAACTGAGTTCTGAAACTGACCTCAGAGAAGTATTGCCATGAGTTGTGTTGGGATTGTAGGAGGCCATGCATAAGAGTCGCCCTTGAAACCTGAGATCTAGGCCCAGGAAAGCTTTCAACAGAGCACTGAGAATCTCAGCAAGGATATCACATGATTTTATTCTGAAAAACTTGGCAGCCACAGTTAAGAGTCAAAACACACAAGGACCTCACATTATAGACCTTAAAGGGCCTGGCTTCATGTGACCTTTTGGGCACACTCTGAGAAGCCTTGCCTGTGAGAGTTCCTCAGAGCTTTCATTGAAATGAGCTTCCTCACCATTTAATGGTTCTGGGATGAATGGAAACCCCAAAGTGCCTTCAACTTCATTCTTGAAAAATGGATAGATAAATATCATAAAATTTTTGAAATTCCCAATGACCAGGTGGCACTGGATAACCATTGGATGTCCCATTGCTGATCATGAGTGTACCAGACAGTGCCTTGATTTACTGGGTTTCTTGAAAATGGTGTAGAACAGAGATGCCAGTAAGTTAGAGCGTGCTGAGTAGTGGGCCTAGAGCAGTGTTGTGAAGGTGTGTGATAATACATCTGTGGTGTGGCCATGTGGATATTACATTGGCTTCCAAATTGCTTGTGACTGACTTCGTGCAGCCATCAGACCATTATATGAAATGGCATCTTGTAATATGGAGAGGTTTCAGGGCAATGTTCAGAATCAGGTTGGTATGGTCAAGGGGGCAAGCAATGTGGGATAGAAGCCAAGTTGGGGCATTCTCCTGCAGACCCTGACCCACCACATGTTACAGGACTCCCTCCAGCACTGTTTCCCAGTTGAATTTCTTGTATGTCGTGAAGCAAATACAAAACACCCAGTGCAGCAGCAAGAAACACCAGGAAAATTGGAGGATGACCAAATGGCTTCAAAGTCCACATGGGGAGACACTTAGCCCCCAGTGACCACAGTTTAGCTACAAAGAGTGAATTCAGCACTGCAGCCTCATGTTCATTGGAAAATAAGAAACCATGTCCTCCAGGTCACATAGATGCAGACCAAACTTTGATGGTCTCACTACAAAGGAAGTTAAGCTCCTGACAACAACATATATTTCAACTACCCAAACTCAGAGGCAGTTTCTCAAGAAGTCTTTAGGCCAGCATAGCTCCATGTTTGTGGAGGGTTTACACTGTCCTTTACTTTTGGAAACTGTTCTACCACCTCCATAGTTGTGTAATGCTGAGCATTTTCCAGTCCAGATATGTATTCACATATTTTCTAACTCTTCTCCTCTAATTGTGTCATACTATGGGCGATGATAATTTCAAGGCATTCTTCTGGATGAGAGTGGGAATATTTTTTGTAGCACATATTTTCATGCTTATTAGATTCATTTTCCTATTTTCTACTTGAAATACTGAATCCCTGACACTAACCCATAACCTACTATACTCTGACTACTAATCCTAATATGATGGAGAAAAATAACTCAAACAGAATAGAAATACAAGCATATCAGAGGAGGCATAGTGTATAGTTGGACACGGCTTTTGCGTGACAAAGTGTTGGTGTTATAAATCTAGTCAATTTGTAATTGATATAGTTCTCCATGTGTTTTTAAAGTTAACAAATATGTGAATTCCTCTCTCCCATTCTATGTAGCCTATTCAGCACATCTATTTTTACATGCATATATAGAATCCTACCTGGTATCACACGTACATTCTTGTCAGGTGTCTGACTTGGCAGATACAAATTGTGAGAAGTGATCACTCCTCCTAAACACTGTGGGATCTGAAAATTCATCCTCTGTGTGAGCTTCCTAGTTGAACAATATTATACATAATTCCATGTTCAGGAAAATGAATATTTTTCGATCTGTGGATGATATATATTTCATGATGAATTTCGATTGGCATATATACTACTACTTTTTAATGTGTGTGTGTGTGTGTGTGTGTGTGTGTGTGTGTATACACACTCCAGATGTTTTAAAATATTAAATATATGTGTCTTATTATACACTCCTTAATTTCATTCTAGTTCATGTATGAGGATTTATAGTCAACATTTCACAAGATTATTCTCGGAAATATTCAACCACCTGAAATACTATTTGTTTCCTATTACTGAAAATTAACTTCAGTGAATCATGAATACAAATCCTAATATTTCTACAATAATTGACCCAGTTTCTCTTTAATGCAAGTAGATTCCTATGGGACATGATGTGTATTTTTATGTTCATTCTTATTCACCACTGGTATTTTACTATTTCTTCAGTTTATGCACATTATAAGATATATATTTCATCCACAAGTTACAAAATTATAGGCATTTGTTTCACTTTCAATCATTTTCTGCTTCGAAACACATGTATTCCTCCATGTTTCTTGACTGGTCTTCTCATGAGACTTCTTTCCAAATACATTATTTTCGATTTCCATAATCACTTTTGAAGCAAAACTCACACACCCTTCATGATAATCCATAACCCCAATATTACCATTAGATGTATAACTGGTTGGAATGAATGATTTTGTATCAATATAATATTTCTTATATATTTTCAGATATCAATTCAATCCATGATTTAAAGTGAAACCAGTTATATTATTTATTCACTGTACAGTCTATTCATGCTTTTTCTTTATATTCATAGACACAGGGTACACCTCTTTGTAAACCCAATACTAATTTATACGTCTTCAAATTATTGGTCTCAGAAATGATGGAAGAAATACTCATGTCACCTTATCTACATATACATTTTATCACAGTAATATTTGGACACAAAAAGAAAAGGTCACACTTATGTTTGTACCAAAGCCTAAATGTAAAGTGAATATGGATTACTAAAAACATCCATGTCCAAGTTGCCTAATGCTCTCAAAAATCAATCCTATTTGTGACAATATATTTGTTTCTTCCTAAGATTATATATTCAAATTCAACCCTGTTGAAAACATCTAATCCTTTCTCTCACTTTATACTTTTCCTGATTTCATAATGTCTCTATTGATTGCTTTCCTACATATTTTCCCCAGTTCATCATTGTGACTGACTCTTCACATGTGCTGACATTTCCATTCACACTCTAATCGAAACCCTATTGCTAAGAAACTTTTGTTCCAAATCCTATAATCACTCTTCCTCCTAAACCTACTGACTATCTTCCTAATCCTACCTATTAATGCTTTCTGACTGGATGTTCTCTTCTACATTCAATAATCCAAGGTACAGGGTCTTATGCCATTGTATATCGATCTCTCTGAGACATCTCTGCAGAACATAATTCAATGCTAAGTATCACAATCCCTTGATCGCAATGCTAAGTATCACAATCCCTTGAAGCCCAATCCCCTTCTGGGCTTCAAATTTTACTTAGATTTCTGTTTTCCTACATACATTTCACCTCATTATTCTTGTACAATTATTCATCCAGCAGAATAATTTCTAACCCAAATCGAACATGTTATTAACCCTAACCATACACTGTTCCCTCAATCTAACTTTACAGAGGAGCAGGGACAAAGTTGGTCTTACAATATAGGAATGTAGGGGATCTTCCACCTGCTGAGAACCACAAAATTCCATGCAGAAATGATCACTGGAGAAGATGTAGGCAGCTATGAAGGACCTGAGAGAGCAAAAGTCATCTTCCCTGGCAAACAACATGGTCAGAATGAAGGGTTGTTTCTGAATCAGCCTTTCTCTTTTTAATGTAGAGAAGATGGACCAAACCAGGCCTGTGTGGAGAGCTGCTCCCGGGTGCCTATGGTTGATATAGCATTCTAACTTGTGAAAGTGTCACAGGAAGTAGGGGCAGCCTCTTTCTCATGGTAGCCTTGGAAGCAACTGTTAGGACAAAGAGGTTGCCAAGGCAGTGATCTGATTCAGTTCCTGAAGGAAGTGACCTCACATCACTTCTTTGGTGTTGGAACTCTCTGAACTTGGGATCCAGGAAGACAGGAACCCATAGCCAGTCCAGTCCCAGTCCCAGTGGTCTCCTTGTTTGGATTTACCAAGGACACAGACATTCATTTTTGGTACCTACTGATGTGAGGATGTCCAAAACGCAGGAAAGCTCTGAATAGGGTTTTTCCTGAGAAAGCAGGTAGTGGCACACTGCTGGCTCCTGACAAATTCACAGAGTTGCACAAGGAAAGCAGGTCTGAGACAGGAAGGCCATTTATTTGGAACATACTATGGCCCACGAGTCAGTGGAAACTCCAGATAGTCACATACCTACTTGGGGGAAGGAGGTGTCTTTGTGGGTGTGGGTGGGGATTTGTGAATTTGTCTCATGTTCTGAGAATAGGTAGGAATGGCGGTTTGTTTGTTTTGGCGGGACCTGTTTGTAGTAAGTCGTTTGACAAGGCATGTGTTTGGATATCAGTGTATCCCACTGTGCCCCTGGTTGTAGACATTAGAAAAGAAAATGCATCAATGGATGAGTCCTGTCTAGTTGAAATCTTCTCAGCATTCATCCTGCCCGATTTATGAATGGACTGTGGCTTGTCTTATAGATGGGCAACACCTACTATCTTCCTAAGTTCCTGTTTTCTTCCTGAATTGTGGGCACTCTCCAGAATAGACTGATGGTTTTGTGTCCAAAATATGTACCACCTCCAAGCTCTGTGACATGGCCATGTACTACATAGCTGAAGGGAATGGTCAGCATCTCAGAAAACTCAGATATCAGTGTGACCAGGAAAGTCTCAGTGGAGAAACCCTGCTTTGGGAATTTTGCTTACCTATTGTTCTGTTGCACTGAATGTCAGGAACATCTTTGCCTCAGGCCACCCCTTTGTGAAGCATGAAGAAAACAGTTTTCAAATGGAAATAAATGGGCATCACCTGTGGCTCTTTGCTTAATTGCTTTGGAATGGGATGTGTCTGATTTAGGCTCTTGGCCCCCTGTGAGGCTGTGGCCTAGATTCTCAGAACCTGAGGGATCTAAAGAAAGATCTCTTGTGTATCCAAAACCAAAATGGCCAAAAGAGCAGTCATTGTGGATGAAGTCTCTCGAATTCTTCTAAGGATCCTGACCTCCATCAAGTGAGAATCAAGATCTTTTTGGTCAAATGAGTTTTTCAAAGCCCTGAAGAGGCTAGCCCAGAGGTGCTTGGTTTTTCTCATGACTCCATTTAACATTAAGAATCTAAACCGAAGAGTCAGTAGGCCTAAAATTGGAAAATGGAAGCAGTATTAACAGCAAGCCTTTTTGATCAATCATGGTTCACCGGAAGGGTGTCCAGGCCACCATGACTTTAGGCAAATGAGGGGCAAGGGAGCTTATTTTGGATACTGTCTTAGGCTGCGCAACTCATGAAAACCACCAGCCAGTGGTTATGATGTGTGTCTATATGGAAGAAGATGAGGGCCATGTGGGAGTGTTTTGGTTTTAATTGTGGTCATTTGTGTGGCGTTTGGAAGAGATGACTGGGTCCACCTGGGATTGAACTCAGGTGTGATTTACCTTAGAGACTGAGTTCTGGAACTGACCTCAGAGAAGTATTGCCATGAATTGTGTTGGGATTTTAGCAGGCCATGCATGAGAGTCACCCTTGGAAACTGAGATCTAAGCCCAGGGTTCCTTTCCACAGAGCACTGAGAATCTCAGCAAGGATATCACATGATTTTATTTTGAAAGACTTGACAGCCATAGTTGAGAGTCAAAACACACATGGACCTCACATTGTAGACCTCAATGGGCCTGGCTTCATGTGACCTTGGGCCACTCTTTGGGAAGCCTTTCCTGTGAGAGTTCTCCAGAGCTTTCATCGAAATGAGCTTACTCAATATTTAATGGCTCCTGAATGAATTTAAACCCACAGTGCCTCCAACTTCATCCTTCAAAAATGGCTAGATAACTACCACCAAATTTTGAAATTCCCATGACCAGGTGGCACTGGAGAACCTTTGGATGTCCTGTTGCTGATCATGAGTGTACCAGAAAATGCCTTCATTGACTGTGTTTCATGAAAATGGTGTAGAACAGAGATGCCAGTAAGTTGGAGCCTGCTGAGTAGTGGGCCTAGAGCAGTTGTGTGCAGGTGTGTGACAATACATCTATGCTGGGGTCATGTGGATCTTACATTGGCTTTCAAATGGCTTGTGACTGACATGGTGCAGCTAGCAGAACTTTGTATGTAAAGGCATCATGTTACATGGAGAGTTTTCAGGGCAATATTCAGAATCAAGTTCCTATGGTAAAGGGGGCAAGCAATGGGGGATAGAAGCCTGGTTGGTGCATTCTCCTGCAGACCTTGACACACCATACGTTACAGGACTCCCTCCAGCATTGTGTCCCAGTTTAACTCTTTGTATGTCATGAACCAAATACAAAACACCCACTGCAGCAGCAAGAAACACCACGAAAAGTGGAGCATGACCAAATGATTTCAAATTCCAGACGGGGAGACACTTATCCCCCAGTGGCCACAGTTTAGCTACAAAGAGTGAATTCAGCACTGCTGCCTCATGTTCATTGGACAATAAGAATTCATGTCCTCCAGGTCACAAAAATGCAGACCCAAGTTTGATGGTCTCACTACAAAGGAAGCTAAAGGTTCTGACAACAACATATATTTCAAGTACCCAACCTCATTGTCAGTATCTCCAGAAGTGTTTAGGCCAGCAGAGTTCCATGTTTGTGGAGTTTTACCCTGTCCCTAAGGTTTGGAAACGTCTTTTCCACCTCAAAGGTTGTGAACTACTGAGCATTTTCCATTCTACGTATGTATTCACAGATTTTCTAACTCTTCTCCTCTAATTGTTTCTTACATGGGGCGTGGTTATTTCAGGCCATTGTTCTGAATGAGAGTGGGAATTTTTTGTGTGTAGCACATATTTGCATACACATTGGATTCATTTTCCAAATTTCCATTCGAAATACTGAATCCCTGACACGAACCCATACCCTACTAGACTCTGACTACTAATTCTAATATGATGCAGAAAAGTAACACAAACAGAATTGAAATACAAGCAGTTCAGACGAGGCATGGTGTATAGTTGATCTTGCCTTTTTCATGATAAATGTTAGGTGTTATAAATCCAGTCTATTTTTAATTGAAATAGATCTCCATGTGTTTTTAAAGTTAACAAATATGTGAATTCCTGTCTCCCTTTGTCTGTAGCCTATTCAGCAATGTATTTTTATATGCACATATCAAATCCTACCTGGTGTCACACCTACATTCTTGTGAGGTGACTGACTTGGGAGATACAATTTGTGAGAAGACATCACTCCTCCTAAACGCTGTTGGAACTGATAATTCAAATAATGGGTGAGCTTCCTAGTAGAAAAACATTATACATAAATCCCTGTTAAGAAAATTGAATATTTTTGGATCTGTGATTGATGTATATTTCATGGTGAATTTCGATTTGCATATATGTTGCTACATTTTAATATCTGTGTGTGTGTGTGTGTGTGTGTGTGTACACACACACACCCACACACTCTCCAGATTTTTCAAAATATGAAATATATGTATCTTATTTACACTCCCTAAATTCATTTATGTTCAAGTATGTGGATTTAAAATCAACTTTTCACAAGATTTTTCGCAGAAATATTTATCCACCTGAAATACATATTTGTTTCCTAGTACTAAAAACTAACTTCAGTGAATGGTACATACAAATCCTGTTGATAGCCACAGCCAAGGTTCTCCAGTAAGGACCATATGTAGTTTTGAACAACCAAAGGCAGGCATGGTCCCTAAGCCACATGCTTGTTGTTTAAACAGAGAGGGGGAGATGTTGAGAGCCACAGCCAAAGGGGCCCCAGGAAACCTCCAACTGCCAGCAAACTTCCAGCTGCCGGCTGATGATTGGCTCACAGCGGCCCCAGCAACATCTAGCTCATTGGCTCCTCTGTGGTGATGCTCACTGCAGATGCTCATTGAGCTGTTTCCCCGCCCATTCAAACTGCCAGTGGATGATTGGCTCACAGAGGCCCCAGCAACATCTAGCTGATTGGCTCCTCTGTGGTGATGCTCAATGGGATGTTTCCTTGCCCTTTCAGACAACGGAGCTGCTCATTGGTGGACTTTTTTGGCTCCGCCCATGTGACCAAGCCAATCGGCCTCAAAAGGAGGAGGCTTGTGGTTGAGGGAGAGGCTTGTGGGAAGACTGTGGTGGCAGTTGGGCTCTGAGGGTTTTTCCTGAGAAGCTGTTTTGTTTGGTTTGTGTGGTTCTAAAAATAAAGTTCGTTTCTTTTGACAGTTGACTCCTGAATTGTGCCCAGCCAGACTGATGATAATCATGTAAAATGTTGATTTTAAATCCACATACATGAACTTGAATGAATTTAGGGAGTGTATAATAAGACACATTTATTTCATGTTTTGGAAAATCTGGAAAATCTCGTGAATATATATATATATATATATATATATATATATATATATATATATAAATATAAATATATATATATATACATACATATATATAAATATATATATATATATACATATATATACATATACACACACACACAACAATAAAATGTAGCAATATATATGCCAATCAAAATTTATCATGAAATATATATCATCCACATATCTAAAAATATTCATTTTACTGAACATGGATTTATGTATGATGTTGTTCACTAGGAAGCTCACCCATAGGTTGAATTTTCAGTTCCATCAGTATTTAGGGGAAGTTATCTATTCTCATAATTTGTATATTCCAAAGTCAGTGAGCTCACAAGAATGTACGTGTGTTACCAGGTAGGAGTCTATATGCATAAAAATATACATGTTCTAAAGAGGCTACAGAGAAAAGGAGACAGGAATTTACATATGTGTTAACTTTGAAAACTCATGGAGAAATTTTACAATGAAAAGTTGACTAGATTCATAACACATATCCTTGATAAAGGAGAAGGAAAATCCAAGTATACACCATGCCTCCTACAAAAGGCCTGTATTTCTATTCTGTTAGGTTTCTTTTTCTCCATCATTTTAGGATAAGTAGTCAGAGTCTAGTAGGGTATGGGTTAGTGTCGGGAATTCAGTATTTCAAATGGAAAATAGGATAATGTATCCAATGTGTATGCAAATATGTGCTACGCAATAATCTTCCCACTCTCACCTAGAACAATGCCTTGACATTACCTTTGCCCCAAGTGAGACACAATTAGAGGAGAAGAGTAAGAAAATCTGTGAATACATATCTGGAATGAAAAATTCTCAGGAGTTCTCAACCTGGGAGCAGGTAGAGGAGTTTCCAGAAGTAAGGAACTGGGTAAACACTCCACAACCATGGAGGTCTGCTGGAAAAAAGACTTCTGGAGAAACTGCCTCTGAGGTGTGGCACTTGAAATATATGTTGTTGTCAGTAGCTTTGTCTTCATTTGTAGTGAAACCATCAAAGCTGGGTCTGAATCTATGTGACCTGGAGAACATGGTTTCTTATTTTCCAATGAACCTGAGGCAGCAGTGCTGATTTTTCTCTTTGTAGGTAAACAGAGGCCACTGGGCCAAAGTGTCTAACTGTGTGGACGATGAAGCCATTTAGTCATCCTTCAATTTTCATGGTGTTTCTTGGTGCTGAACTGGGAGTTTGGTATTTGCTTCAAGAAATACAAGGAGTTCAACTGGGACATAGTGTTGGAGGGAGTTCTGTGACATGTGGTGGATCAGAGTCTCCAGGAGAACGCACCAATCCGGCTTCTATCCCACATAGCTTGCCCCCTTGACCATAGCAACCTGATTCTGAAGATTGCCCTGAAACCTCTCCATATAACAAGATGCCTTTGCATATAAGGGTCTGCTGGGTGCACCATGTCAGCTAAAAGCCATTTGGAAATCAATGGCAGATCCACATGGCACCACCATAAATATTTTATCACACACCTGCACACCACAGTTCTGGGCCAAATGCTCCGCAGTCTCCATCTAACTGGCATCTCTGTTCTACACCACTTTCATTATACCCAATCAATCAAGGCACTGTCTGGTACACTAATGATGAGCAACAGAACATCAAAGGTTCTCCAGTGCCACCTCATCATGCGAATTTCAAAAATTTCATGGTATTTATCTAGCCATTTTACAAGGATGAAGTTGGAGGCATTATTTGTTTCAATTCTTTCAGGAATTATTCAATGTTGAGGAAGCTCATTTCAAGGAATGTTCTGGAGAACTCTCACAGGCAAGGCTTTCCAAAGAGTGGCCAAATAGTCACATGAAGCCAGGCCAATTGAGGTCTACAATGTGAGGTCCATGTGTGTTTTGACTCTCAACTATGTCTGGCAAGTATTTCAAAATAATATCATATGATATTCTGTCTGAGATTCCCAGTGCTCTGTGGAAAGCCACCCCGGGCCTAGATCTCAGTTTCAACGGGCGACTCTCATGGGTGGCCGCCTAAAATCCCAACACAAATCATGGCAATACTTCTCTGAGGTAAGTTCCAGAACTCAGTCTTTAAGGGGAATCACACCAGAGTTCAAGCCCTGGTGGACCCAGTCATCTCTTCCGACTGCCACATAAATGACCACAAGGAAAACCAAAAAACTCCCAAATGGCCCTCATCTTCTTCCATATAGACGCTCATCATAACCTCTGGCTTGACGTTTCCTTGAGGGGCACAGCCCAAGACAGTGTCCAAAATAATCTCCCTTTCCTCTCATTTGCCTAAAGTCAAGGTGGCCTGGAGACCCATTCTGTGAATCAGGAGTGATCAAATAACCCTGACTTTAGTACTGCTCTGCTTCTCTAATTTGAGGCCTACTGTCTGTGAAGTATAGATTCTTGATGTGAATAGGAGTAATGAAAAAACCCAATAACCCATTGGCTACCCTCTGCAGGGTTTTGTAGAACTCATTTGACCCAATAAATCCCTATTCTCATTTTATGGAGGTCAGGAACCTTACAGAGGAAGGTGAGAGACTTCATCCTCAATGAATGCTTTTTGGGCCATTTTGGTTTTTGATGTGCCTTCTGGAATGTTACATATGTTTTTTTTTTTTTTGGTTTTAGTGCCTTCTGGAATGTTACATAATTTTTTTCTTTAGACATTATTGCCAGAGTTCCTATCTTCATCCCAGTGCGGGTGAAATCAAAGATAATTCCAATCTACAGCTTCTGCAATAGCCATCCCTGTACTGCTTGCAGAACTTGCCTGGACACATGTGAACTCACCTAAATGCATTGTGAACTATCTGTTGGTGCAGCGACTTGTCGTAGTGTTGGGGTATATTTGCTGATGATGTCATCGGTGGTACAATTTTTCCAAAAGGAGCCGTCAATTGGCTTGGTGTATCTTCCTCCCTTCTGCGTGTCATGATCGTCCAGCTAAAATTTGGGGGGGCCAACAGAGGTGAGGCAAAGAACCTCACCCACCCCCGCTGGTACAAAGACCTCTCCACAGGTGTGGCTCTATACTGGACGGGTAGTCAGTGACGGGTAAGATCCAATTGCAATGGTACCAACTTAACGGGTAAAGACCATATGTACTATTGGACAACCTAAGGCAGGCACGGTCCCTAAGCCACATGCGTGTTGTTTAAACAGAGAGGGGAAGATGTTGAGAGCCACAGCCGAAGGGGCCCCAGCAAAATTCCTGCTGCCAGCAAACTTCCAGCTGCCGGCTGATGATTGGCTCACAGCGGCCCCAGCAACAACTAGCTGATTGGCTCCTCTGCGGTGATGCTCAATGGGCTGTTTCCCTGCCCTTTCAGACCACAAAACTGCTCATTGGGGGACTTTTTTTGACTTTGCCCACATGACCCAGCCAATCGGCCTCAAGAGCAGGAGGATTGTGGGAGGCGGAGAGAGGCTCATGTGGGAGGGAGAGGTTTTGGGAAGCCAGTGGTGGCAGTTGGGGCTCTGAAGGTTTTTCCTGAGAGGCTGTTTTGTTTGGCGTGTGTGGTTCTAAAAATAAAGTTCGTTTCTTTTGGCAAGTGGCTCCTGATTGTGCCCAGCAAGACTGCGGCATTATCCTAATATTTCTACAATAACTGACCCAGTTTAACATCAATGCAAGTAGATTCCTGTGGGAGAGGACATGATGTGTATTTTGACGTTCATTTTTATGTAACAGTGGTACATTACTATTTCTTCAGTTTATGCACATCATAGGATATATATTTGATCCACAAGTTCACAAATATATAGGCATTTGTTTCACTTTCAATCACTTTCTGCTTCAAAACACATGTATTCCTCCAGGTTTCTTGACTGGTCTTTTCATGAGACTTCTTTCCAAACACATTATTTCCGATTTCCATAATCACTTTTGAAGCAAAACTCACACATTCTTCATGAAAAACCATAATGCTGATATAACCATTAGATATATTACTGGTTGGAATGAAGGATTGTATATCAATGTAAGATTTTCTGTATATTTTCAGATATCAATTCAATCCATTATTTAAAGTTAGAACCAGTTATAATATTTATTTACAGTATGGTCTATTCATGCATTATTTCTATAATTATAGACACAGTGTACACCATTTTTACCTCCAAAAATAATTTATACGTCTTCAAAATATTGCTCCCAGAAATGGTGGAAGAAATACTCATGTCACCTGATCTACATATACATTTTACCACAGTAGTATTCTGCACACAGAAAGAAGAGGTCAAACTTATGTTTGTACCAAAGCCTAAATGAAAAGTGAGCATGGATTACGGAAAACATCCATGTCCATGTTGCCTAATGCTCTCAAAAGTTCATCCTATTGGTGACTACATGTTTGTTTCTTCCTAAGATTATATATTCAAACTCAAGCCTGTTGAAAATGTATAATTCTATCACTCACTTTATACTTTGCCTGATATCCTAATGTCAATTGATATCTGCATTCCTACTTTTTTCCCCAGTTCATCCTTTTGACAGACTCTCCACATGTGCTGACAATTACATTCACTCTATCCGGAACCCTACAGCTAAAGATCTTTTTATCCAAATCCTATACTCACTCTTCTTTCAAAACCTACCAACTATCTTACTAATCCTACAAATTATCCCTTTTTGACTGGATGTTCTCTTCAACATTCAATAAACCAAGGTACAAGTAATTATGCCATTGTATATCGATTTATCTGAGACATCTGTGCAGAATATAATTCAAAGCTAAGAATCCCAGCTAAGGGTCCAATGCAATTCTGGGCTTCAAATATTATCTAGATGTCTGTTTTCATACTTATAATTCACTTATATTCTTATAAATATCGCACGTTCCCAATACCATAATTCATCCCGCAGAATGATTCCTAACCCAAATGGAACATGTTATTAACCCTGACCATACACTGTTCTCTCAATCTAACTTTACTGAAGAGCAGGGACAGAGTTGGTCTTTCAATACAGAAATTAGGGGATCTTCCACTTGCTGAGAACCTCCAAGGTCATTAAAGAAATGATCCCAGGATTAAATGTAGGCAGCTATGAATGACGTCAGAGAGCAAAAGTCATCTTCCATGACAAACAACCTGGTTAGCATGAAGGGATGTGTCTGAATCAACATTTCTTTTCTTAATGTATAGAAGATGGACCAAACCACGCCTATCTGGAGAGCTTTTTTTGGGTGCCTATGGTTGATATACCATGCAAAATTGTGAAAGTTTCACTGGAAGTAGGGGCAGCCTCCAACTCATTGGACTCTTGGAAGCAACTGTTAGGACAAATTGGTTGCCAAGGCAGTAACCTGATTCAGTTCCTGAAGGAAGTGACCTACGTCACTTCCTTGGTGAAGGAATTCTCTGAACTTGGGATCCATGAAGACAGGCACCCAGAGCCAGTCCCAGTCCCAGTCCCAGTGGGCTCACTTGTTCGGTTTTACCAAGGACAGGGTCAGTCTTTCTTGGTACCTACCTATGTGAGGATAGCCAAAGGCCAGGAGAGCTCTGAAGAGGGACCTTTTCTGAGAAAGCAGGTAGTGGCTCACCGCTGCCTCCTGACAACTTCACAGAGTTGGCCAAGGAGACCAGATCTGAGTCAGGACAGGACATTTCGGGAGAACATTGTATGGCCCACCAGTCAGAGGACACTCTGGATAGTCACAGACCTACTTGGGGGAAGGAGGTGCCTTTGTGGGAGTGGTTGTGGTTTTGTGGTTTTGTCACATGTTCTGAGAATAGGTAGAAAATGCGGTTTGTTTGGTTTGGATTGCACTGTTTCTAGTAAGTCGTTTGACATGTGAGTGTTTCTATGTCTGTGTATCCCACTGTGTCTGTGGTTGTAGACATTAGAAAAGAGAATGAATTAATGGATGTGTCCTGTCTAGTAGAAAGCTTCCTGGCATTCATCCTGCCCAATTGATGAATGGACCACGGCTTGCCTTCTGGATGGGCAAAACCTACTATCTTCCTAAGATCCTGTTTTCTTCCTGAATTCTGGCCACTCTCCAGAATAGGCTCATGGTTTTGTGTCCAAGATATATACAACCTCCAAGCTCTGTGACATGACCATGTACTTGATAGCTAAAGTGAATGGGGAGCATCTCAGAAAACTCAGATATCAGTGTGACCAGGAAAGTCTCAGTGGAGAAACCCTGCTTTGGGTCTTTTGCTTACCTGTTTTTCTGTTGCCCTAAATGTCAGGAAGGTTTTTGCCTCTGGCCACCCCTTTGTGAAGCCTGAAGAAAACAGTTTTCAAATGAAAATGAATGGGCATCACCTGTTGCTCTTTGCTTAATTGCTTTGTAAAAGGATGTGTCTGAATCAGCCTCTTGGTTCTGTGTGAGGTTGTGGCTTAGATTCTCAGCACCTGATGCATCTAAAGATAGATTCCATGTGTGCACTTAAAACAGAAATGGCAAATGAGTCTCTTGCCTTCCTCTATTAGATTCCTGACCTTCATCAAGTAAGAATCAGGATCCTTTAGTTCAAATGAGTTCTTTGAACCCCTGCAGAAGTGCTTGGGTTTGCTGATGACTCCAAATCACATAAAGAATCTATACCTGACAGTCAGTAGGCCTCAAATTGGAAAAGCAGAACAGTATTAACTACATCCCTATTTGATCAGTTCTGGTTCACAGGAAGGGTGTGTAGGCCACCCTGACTTTCGGCAAATTAGGGGCAAGGGAGCTTATTTTGGACGGTGTCTTGGTCTGCGCCCCTCATGGAAACCTCCAGCGAGAGGTTATGATGAGTGTCTATATGGAAAAACATGAGGGCCATGTGGGAGTGTTTTGGTTTCAATTGTGGTCATTTGTGTGGCAGTTGGAAAAGATGACTGTGTCCACCTGGGTTTCAACTCTTGTGGGATTCCCCTTGGAGACTGAGTTCTGGAACTGACCTTAGAGAAGTATTGCCATGAATTGTGTTGGGATTTTCGGAGGCCACACATGAGAGTCACCCTTGGAAACTGAGATCTAGGCCCAGGGTGGCTTTCCACAGAGCACTGGGAATCTCAGCGAGGATATCACTTGATTATATTCTGAAAAACTTGGAAGCAATAGTTGAGAGTCAAAACACACATGGACCTCACATTGTAGACCTCAATGTGGCTGGCTTTATGTGACATTGGGCCACTCTTTCGGAGGACTTGCCTGTGAGAGTTCTCTAGAGCTTCCATTGAAATGAGCTTCCTCAACATTTAATGGTTCCTGAATGAATTGAAACCCACAGTACCTCCAACTTCATCCTTGAAAAATGGCTAGAAAATACCATGAAATTTTTGAAATTTCCATGACCAGCTGGCACTGGAAATCCATTTGATGTCCTGGTGCTTATCATGAGTATACAAGACAGTGTCTGGTTTGACTGAGTTTCATGATAATGGTGTAGAAAAGAGATGCCAGTAAGTTGGAGCCTGCTGAGTAGTGGGCCAAGAGCAGTAGAGTGTAGGTGTGTGAAAAAAACATCTGTGGTGCGGCCACGTGGATCTGCCATTGGCTTAGAAATGGTTTGTGACTGACATGTGCAGCTAGCAGACCTTTGGATGTAAAGGCATCTTGTTGAATGGAGAGGTTTCAGGGCAATTTTCAGAATCATATTGCTATGGTCAAGGGGGCAACTATGTGTGATAGAAGCCTGCTTGGTACATTCTCCTGCCGATCCTGACCACAACATGTGACAGAACTCCCTGCAGCACTGTATCGCAGTTAAACTCCTTTATTTCGTAAAGTAAATACCAAACTTTCAGTGCAGCATCAAATAACATGACGAAATGTGAAGGATGATCAAATGGCTTCACAGTCCACACGGGGAGACACATAGACCCCAGTAGCCCCAGTTTGCCTACAAAGAGAGAATTCAGCACTGCTGCCTCGTGTTTATAGGAAAATAAAAAACCATGTTCTTCAGGTCACATAGATGCAGACTCAGCTTTGATGGTCTCACTACAAAGGAAGCTAAAGCTCCTGACAACAACATATATTTCAAGTGCCCAACCTCAGAGGCATTTTCTCAAGAAGTCTTAAGGCCGACACAGCTCCATGTTTGTGGTATTTACCCTGTCCCTTACTTTTGGAAACTCCTCTACCACCTTCAAGGTTGTGAACTCCTGAGCATTTTCCATTCCAGATATTTATTATGAACTCAAACAACAACAAGTGCTGGTGAGGATGTGGAGAAAAGTGTAAACTTGTACATTGCTGGTGGGACTGCAAATTGGTGCAGCCAAATTGGAAAGCAGTATGGAGATTTCTTGTAGAACTGGGAATGGAACCACCATTTGACCAAGGTATTCCCCTTCTCAGTCTATTCCCTAAAGACCTAAAAAAAATGCTACAGGGACACTGATACATTGATGTTCATAGCAGCACAATTTACAATAGCAAGACTGTGGAACCAACCTAGATGCAGTTCGATAGATGAATGGATAAAAAATGTGGCATTTATACACAATGGAATATTACTCTGCATTAAAAAATGACAAAATGATATAACTTGCAGAGAAATGGATGGCATTAGAGCAGATTATGCTAAGTGAAGCTAGCCAATCCGTAAAACCAAATGCCAAATGTCTTTATTGATATAAAGAGAGTAACTAAGAACAGAGTAGGGACGAATAGAATTAGAAGAAAATTAACATTAAACAGGGATGAGAGGAGGAAGGGAAAGGGAGAGAGAAGGGAAATTGCATGGAAATAAAAGGAGACCCTCAGGGTTATATAAATTACATACAAGAGGAGGTGAGGGAAAGGAAAAAATTATACAAGGGGGAGAAATGAATTACAGTAAAGAGGTAGAGAGAGAAGAGGGGAGGGGAGGTAAGGGGAGGGGGATAGTAGAGGTTAGGAAAGGCAGCAGAATACGACAGACACTAGTATGGCAATATGTAAATCAATGGATGTGTAACTGATGTGATTCTGCAATCTGTTTACGGGGTAAAAATGGGAGTTCACTACCTACTTGAAACACAGTGTGGAATATGATATATCAAGAACTATGTAATGTTTTGAACAAGCATAAATAAAAATTAAAAAAAAAAGAAAACTAACTTTGGTGAATGGTGCAAAGAAATCCTAATATTTCTACAGTAACTGACACAGTTTAACATCAATGCGAGTAGATTCCTGTGGGACATGATGTGTATTTTGATGTTCATTTTTATTCAACACTGGTACATTACTATTTCTTCAGTTTATTCACATCATATTATAATATTTCATCCACAAGTAAGCAAATTTATCGTCATTTTTTTCAATTTCAATCACTTCCTTCTTCAGAACTCATGAATTCCTCGGTGTTCCTTGACTGGCCTTTTCATGAGACTTCTTTCCAAACACATTATTTTCGATTTCCATAATCACTTTTGAAGCAAAACTCACACAAACTTCATGATAAACCGTAACCTAATATTAACATTAGGTGTATAACTGGTTGTCATGAATGATTGCATATCAATATAAGATTTCTTATATATTTTCAGATATCAATTCAATCCATTACTTAAAGTGGAACAAGTTATATTATTTATTGAAATTAAGGTCTATTCATGCATTATCTGTATATTCATAGAAACAGGGTACACCTCTTTTTACCCCCAATGCTAATTTATACGTCTTCAAAATACTGCTCCTAGAAATGGTGGAAGAAATAATCATGTCATCTGATCTACATACACATTTTATCACAGTAATATTCTGGAAACAAAATGCAAAGGTCCCACTTAGGATTGTACCAAAGTCTAAATGGAAAGTGAACATGGATTACTAACAACATCCATGTCCATGTTGCCTAATGCTCTCAAATGTCAATCCTATTGGTGACCTACATATTTGTTTCTTCCTAAGATTAGATATTCAATCTCAACCCTGTTGAAAATGTCTTATCCTATCACTCACTTTATACTTTGCCTGATTTCCTAATGTCTCTATTGATATCTGCTTTTCTACAAATTTTCCCCATTTCATCATTGTGTCTGATTTCTTCATATGTGCTGACATTTATATTCACTCACTGCCCGAAAAAAAATTGCTAAAAAACTTTTGTTACATATCCTATACTAACTCTACTTGCTAAACATAATGACTATCTTCTTAATCCTACTGACAATCCCTTTTGACTTGGATGTTCTCTTCAGCATTCAATCATCCAAGGTTCAAGTTCCTCTGCCATTGTATATCCATTTATTTGAGACATATGTGCACAATTCAAAGCTAAATATCCCAATCAACTGCCCAAAGCCCTTCTGGGATTCAAATCTTACTTTAATTTCTGTTTTCATACATATATTTAACCTCGATATTCTTATAAATATCACAGGTTCCCAATACCATTATTCATCCAGCAGAATGATTCCTAACCCAAATCGAACATGAAATTAACCCTAACCATACACTGTTCACTCAATCTAACTTTACAGAAGAGCAGAGACAGATTGTTCTTACAATACAGGAATGTAGGGGATGCTCCACCTGTTAAGAACCTCAAAGGTCCATGCAGAAATGATCCCTGGAGAAGATGTAGGCAGCAATGAAGGACCTGAGAGACAAAAAGTCATTTTCCATGGCAAACAACCTGGTCAGGATGAAGGGTTGTGTCTGAATCAGCCTCTCTCTTCTTAATGTAGAGAAGATGGACCAAACCAGGCTTGTGTGGAGAGCTGTTCCCGGGTGCCTAAGGTTGATATACCATTCTAAGTTGTGAAAGTGTCAAAGGAAGTAGGGGCAGCCTCCATCTCATGGGACCCTTGGAAGCAACTGTTAGACAAAGTGGTTGCCAAGGCAGTGACCTCATTCAGTTCTTGAAGGAAGTGACCTACCTCACTTCCTTGTTGATGGAACTTTCTGAACTTGGGACCAAGGAAACCAAGCACCAGAGCCAGTCCCAGTCCCAGTCCAAGTGGTCTCATTTGTTTGGAATCACCAAGGACAGAGTCAGTCTTCTTGGTACTGACTGATGTGAGGATGGCCAAATGCCAGGAAAGATCTGAACATGGGCCTTTCCTGACTAAGTATGTAGTGGCTCACCCCTGGCTCCTGACTGCTTCACAGAGTTGGACAAGGAGACCAGATCTGAGACAGGACAGACCATTAAAGGGGAACATAGTATGGCAAACCTGTCAGAGGACACTCCGGATAATCACAGCCCTACTTTGGGGAAGGAGGTGTCTTTTTGAGTGTGGGTGTGTGGTTTTGTCTCTGTTCTGAGAATAGGTAGAAAAGGAGGTTTCTTTGGTTTGGAGTGAACTGTTTCTAGTAAGTCGTTTTACATGGTGAGTGTTTCTATTTCTGTGTATCCCACTGTGTCCGTGGTTGTATACATTATAAAAGAGAATGCATCAATGCATGTGTCCTCTTTAGTAGAAAGCTTTCCAGTATTCATCCTGCCCATTTAATGAATGGAGCGTGGTTTCCATATCGATAGGAAACACCTACTACCTTTTTAAGTCCCTGTTTTCTTTCTGAATTCTGACAACTCTTAAGAATAGGCTCTTGGGTTTGTGACCAAGATATGTACCACCTCCAATCTCTGTCACATGGCCATGTACTGGATATCTGAAGGGAATGGCCAACATCTCAGAAAACTCAGATATCAGTGTGACCAGAAAAGTCTCAGTGGAGAAACCCTGCTTTGGCTCTTTTGCTAACCTATTGTTCTGTTGCCCTGAATCTCAGGATGTCTTTGCCTCTGGCCACCCCTTTGGGAAGCCTGAGGAAAACATTTTTTCAAAAGGAAATGAAGGGCATCACCTGTGGCTCTTTGCTTAATTGCTTTGAAAAAAGATGTGTCTGAATCAGCCTCTTGGCCCTGTGTGAGGCTGTGGCTTAGATTCTCAGCACCTGATGGATCAAAAGAAAGGTCCCATGTGTGCATCCAAAACCAAAATGGCAAATATTCACTCATTGTGAATGAATTCTTTTACCTTCCTCTGTTAGGATCCTGAATTCCATCAAGGGAGAATAGGAATCCTTTGGGCCAAATGAGTTCTTCAAATCTCTGCAGAGGGGCTTGTGTTTTCTCATGACTCAAATTCACATAAAGAATCTAAACCACAGAGTCAGAAGGCCTCAAATTGAAAAAGCTGAGCAGTATTAATGTCAGGTCTATTTGATCACTCCTGGTTTACAGGAAGTGTGTCCAGGCCACCTTGATGTTAGACAAATGAGGGGAACAGGACCTTAATTTGGACACTGACTTGGGCTGTGGACCTCATTGAAAACTCCAGCCAGACGTTATGAGGAGTGTCTATATGGAAGAAGATGAGGACCATGTGGGAGTGTTTTGGTTTTAATTGTGGTCATTTGTGTGGCGGTTGGAAGAGATGACTGTTCCACTGGGCTTGAACTCTGGTGTGATTCCCCTTAGAGACTGAGTTCTTTAACTGACCTCAGAGAAGTATTGCCATGAATTGTGTTGGGATTTTAGGAGGCCACACATGAGAGTCGCCCTTGGAACCTGAGATCTAGGCCCAGGTTGGATTTCCACAGAACACTGGGAATTTCAGGCCGGATATTACATACAATTTTTCTTAAAGACTTGGCAGCCATATTTGAGTTTAAAACACACATGGACCTCACATTGTAGATCTCAATGGGCCTGGCTTCATGTGACATTTTGGCCACCCTTAGGGAAACCATGCCTGTGAGAGTGCTCCAGTGCTTTCATTGAAATTAGCTTCTTCACCATTTAATGGTTCCTGAATTAATTGAAGCCCTCAGAGCCGCAAACTTCATCCGTGAAAAATGGCTAGAAAATTACCATGAAATTTTTGATATTTTCATGTTCAGCTGGCACTGAAAAAACTTTGGATGTCCTGTTTCTGATCCTGAGTATACCAGACACTGCCTTGATTGACTTTGTTTCATGAAAATGGTGTAGAACAGATATGCCAGTAAGTTGGAGCCTGGTGAGTAGTTGGCCTAGAGCAGTGGTATGCAATTGTCTGATAAAACATCTGTGTTGCGTCCATGTGGATCAGCCATTGGCTTCCAAATGGCTTGTGACTGACATGGTGCAGCCAGCAGACCCATATATGTAAAGGCATCTTATTGCTATTCTCAAGGGGGCAATCTACGTGGGATAGAACCTGGGTTGGTGCATTCTCATGAAGACCCTGACTCACCATACCTTAAAGAACTCCCTCCACCACTCTGTCCCATTTTAACTCCTTGTATTTCTTGAAGTAAGTACCAAACTCCCAGTGGAGCAGCGAGAAACACCACGAAAAGTGGAGGATGACCAATTGGCTTCACAGTCCACACTGAAAGACACTTAGACCCCAGTGTCCATAGTTTACCTACAAAGAGAGAATTCAGCACCGCTGCCTCATGTTCATTGGATAATAAGAAATCATGTCCTCCAAGTAACATAGATGCAGACCCAGCTTTGATGGTCTCTCTACAAAGGAACTAAATCTCCTCAGAACATCAAATATTTCAAGTGCCCACCCTTAGAGGCAGTTTCTCAAAAAGCATTTAGGCCAGCAGAGCTGCATGTTTGTGGAATGTTTACCCTGTCCCTTACTTTTAGAATCTTCTCTACCACCTCCAAAGTTGTAAACTCCTGAGAATACTCCATTCCAGATATATTCACAGATTTTCTAGCTCATATCCTCTAATTGTGTCTTACTTGAGAAGAATGTAATGTCAAGGCATTGTTCTGGATGAAAGTGGGAAGATTTTTGTGTAGCACATATTTGCATACACATTGGATTCAATTTCCTATTTTCCATTAGAAATGCTGAATCCCTGAAACTAACATATACCCTATTAGACTCTGACTACTAATCCTAATATGATGGAGAAAAATAACACAAACAGAATAGAAATACAAGCAGTTTAGAGGAGGTATGTTTTATAGTTGGAGTTGCCTTTTGCATGGTATAGTGTAGCAGTTATAAATCTAGTCAATTATTTGTTGAAATAGTTCTCCATGCGATTTTTAAGTTAACAAATAAGTGAATTCCTGTCCCCCTTTCTCTGTAGCCTATTCAGCACACGTATTTTTATATCCACATATAGAATCCTACCTGGTACCACACGTACATTCTTGTGAGGTGGCTGACGTGGCAGATACAAATTGGAAGAAGAGATCACTCCTCCTAAACGCTGCTTGAACTGATAATTCAAATGTGAGTGAGCTTCCTAGTTGAACAACATTATACATAAATCCATGTTAAGTAAAATGAATATATTTGGATCTGTGAATGATATACATTTCATATTGAATTTCGTTTGGCATATATATTGCAATTTTTAATGTCTCTCTCTTTGTCTGTATATATATATATATATATATATATATATATATATATATATATACATGCTCAAGATTTTTCAAAACATGAAATATGTGTCTTATTACACACTTCCTAAATTCATTCATATTTATGTTGTGGATTTATAATCAACTTTTCACAAGATTATTCTCAGAAATATTCATCCACCTGAAATACGTATTTGTTTCTTTGTACTGTTTCTATCCCAGATATGCATTCACGGATTTTCAAACTCTTCTACTCTAATTGTGTCTTACTTGGGGTGAAGGTAATGTAAAGGCATTTTTCTGGATGAGAGTGGGAAGATAATTGTGTAGCATATATTTTATACACGTTGGATTCATTTTCCTATATTCCATTGAAAATACTGAATCCCTGACAATAACGCATACCCTACTATACTTTGTCTACTAATCCAAATATGATGGAGAAAAACAACCTAAACAGAATAGAAATACAAGCAGTTCAGAGGAGGCATGGGGTATAGTTGGACTTGCCATTTGCATGATAAATGGTAGGTGTTATAAATCTAGTCAATTTTTAATTGAAATAGTTCTCCATGTGTTGTTAAAGTTAACAAATATGTAAATTCCTCTCTGCCTTTCTCTGTAGCCTATTCAGCACATGAATTTTTATATGCTTATATAGAATACCTGGTATCACACGTTCATTTTTGTGAGGTGACTGACTTGGCAGATACAACTTGTGAGAAGAGATCACTCCTCTAAACGCTGTTGGAACTGAAAATTCAAACTATGGGTGAGCTTTCTAGTAGAACAACATTATACATAAATCCTTGTTCAGTAAAATAAATATTTTTGCATCTGTGGATGCTATATATTTTATGATGAACTTCGATTGGCATATATATTCCTACATTTTAATGTCTGTGTGTGTGTTTTGTGTGTGTGTGTGTGAGTGTATATATATATATACATATATATAATTATATGTGTATATATATACACATATATATAATTATGAATATATATATATATATATATATATATACACTGACTTGATTTTTAAAATATGAAATATATGTATCTTAAATACACTCCCTAAGTTCATTCATGTTCAAAAATGTGGATTTATAATAAACTTTTCACAAAATTATTCTCAGAAATATTCATCCACCTGAAATACACATTTGTTTCATAGTTCTGAAAACTAACTTCAGTAAATGGTGCTTACAAATCCTAATATTTGTACATTAGCTGACCCAGATTAACATCAATCAAGTAGATTCGTATGGGACATGATGTGTATTCTGACGTTTATTTTCATTCAACACTGGTACATTACTATTGCTTCAGTTTTTACAAATCATAGGAAATATATATTTCATCCACAAGTTCACAAATTTATACGCATTTGTTTCACAATCACTTCCTGCTTCATAAAACATGTATTCCTCCAGGTTTTTTGACTGGTCTTTTCATGAGACTTCTTTCCAAACACATTATTTTCGATTTCCATAATCACTTTTGAAGCAAAACTCACACACCCTTCATGATAAACCATAAACTTAATGTGGCCATTAGATATATAACTGGTTGGAATGAATGTTTGTATGTCAATATAAGATTTCCTGTATTTTTTCAGATATAATTTCAATCCATTATTTAAAGTCAGAACCAGATATATTATTTATTCACAGTATGGTCTATTCATGCATTATCTCTATATGCACAGACATAGGGTACACCTCTTTTTACCCCCATTACTAATTTATACGTCTTGAATATGTTGCTGCCAGAAATGGTGGAAGAAATAGTCATGTCACCTGATCTAAATGTACGTTTTATCACAGTAATATTCTGAACAAAAAAAGCAAAGGTCACACTTAAGATTGTAGCAAAGACTAAATGAAAAGTGAGCATGGATTACTAAACATCCATGTCCAGGTTGCCTAATGCTGTCAAATGTCAATTCTATTGGTCACTACATATTTGTTTCTTTCTTAGATTATATATTCAAACTCAACCCTGTTGAAAATATCTAATCCTATCACTCATTTTATACTTTGCCTGATTTCATAATGTCTCTATTGATATCAGCTTTCCTAACTATTTTCCCCAGTTCATCATTGTGACAGTCTCTTCACTTGTGCTGACATTAACATTCACTGTCTACCGGAAACCTTATTGCTAAACAACATTTGGTCCAAATCCTATACTCACTCTTCTTTCTAAACCTACTGAGAATCTTCCGAATCCTACCGACTATCCCTTTTGACTGGAAGTTCTCTTCTACATTCAATCATCCATGGTACAAGGACCTAAGCCATTGTATATCGATTTACCTGACACATCAGTGCAGAACATAATTCAAAGCTACGTATCCCAATCAAGGGCCCAATGCCCTTTTGGGCTTCATATCATAGCTAGATTTCTGTTTTCATACTTATATTTCACCTATATATTCTTGTAAATATCGCAGTTTCCTAATACCATTATTCATCGCGCAGAAAGATTCCTAATCCAAATCGAACCTGTTAGTTAACCTAACCATACACTGTTCAGTCAATTTAACTTTACAGAAGAGCAGGGATAGAGTTGGTCTTACAATACAGGAATATAGGGGATCTTCCACATGCTGAGAAACTCAAAGGTCCATGCAGAAATGATTCCTGGAGAAGTTGTAAGCAGCTATGGAGGACCTAAGAGACCAAAAGTCATCCTCCATGGCAAACAACCTGGTCAGGATGAAGGGTTGTGTCTGAATCAGCTTCTCTCTTCTTAATGTAGAGAAGATGGACCAAACCAGGCCTGTGTGGAGAGCTGTTCCCAGGTGCCAATGGTTGATATACCAATCTAACTTGTGAAAGTGTCACAGGAAGTAGGGGCAGCCTCCATCTCATGGGACACTTGAAAGCAATTGTTAGGACAAAGTGGTTGCCACGGCAGTAACCTCATTCAGTTCCTGAATGAAGTGACCTACCCCTCTTCCTTGATGACGGATCTCTCTGAACTTGGGATCCAGGAAGCCAGGCACCCAGAGTCAGTCCCAGTTTCTTTCCCAGTGGGCTCAGTTGTTTGGAATAACCAAGGACAGAGTAAGTCTTCCTTGGTACCTACTGATGTGAGGATTGCCAAATGCCAGGAGAGCTCTGAAAAGGGGAATTTCCTTAGAAAGCAGGTAGTGGCTCACCACTGGCTCCTGAAAACTTCACAGTGTTGGCCAAGGATACCCGATCTGAGAAGGACAGGCCATTTCAAGGAAACATAGTATGGCCCATCAGTCAGAGTACATTCCAATTAGTCACAGACCTACTTGAATAAAGGAGGTGTCGTTGTGGGTGTGGTTGTGATTTTGTGGTTTAGTCTCATGTTCTGAGAATAGGTAAGAAAGGCGGTTTCTTTGTTTTGGAGTGGACTGTTTATAGTAAGTCATTTGACAAGGCGATTGTTTGTATGCCTGTGTATCCCACTGTGTCCGTGGTTGTAGACATTATAAAAGATAATGCATCAATGGATGTGTCCTGTCTAGTAGAAAGCTTGCCAACATTCATCCTGCCCAATTTATGAGTGGACTGCAGGTTGCTTTAGGGACGGGCAACACCTACTATTTTCCGGAGTTCCTGTTTTCTTCCTGAATTCTGGCCACTCTTCATAGCAGGCTCATGGTTTTCTGTCCAAGATATGTACCACCTCCAAGCTCTGTGAAATTGCCATATAATGGATAGCTGAAGGGAATAGCAAGCATCTCAGAAAACTCAGATATCAGCGTGACAAAGAAAGTCTCAGTAGAAAAACCCTGCTTTGGGCCTTTTGCTTACCTATTTTTCTGTTGCTCTGAGTGTCAGGAAGGTCTTTGCCTCAGGCCACACCTTTGTGAACCCTGAAGAAAACAGTTTTCAAATGGAAATGAATGGGCATCACCTGTGGCTCTTTGCTTAATTGCTTTGGAAAAGGATGTGTCTGAATCAGCCTCTTGGCCCTGTGTGAGGCAGTGGCTTAGATTCTTAGCACCTGATGGATCAAAAGAAAGATCCCATGTGTCCATCCAAAACCAAAATGGCAAATATTCACTCATTGTGAATGAATTCTTTTACCTTCCTCTGTTAGGATCCTGAATTCCATCAAGGGAGAATAGGAATCCTTTGGGCCAAATGAGTTCTTCAAATCTCTGCAGAGGGGCTTGTGTTTTCTCATGACTCAAATTCACATAAAGAATCTAAACCACAGAGTCAGAAGGCCTCAAATTGAAAAAGCTGAGCAGTATTAATGTCAGGCCTATTTGATCACTCCTGGTTTACAGGAAGTGTGTCCAGGCCACCTTGGTGTTAGACAAATGAGGGGAACAGGACCTTAATTTGGACACTGACTTGGGCTGTGGACCTCATTGAAAACTCCAGCCAGACGTTATAAGGAGTGTCTATATGGAAGAAGATGAGGACCATGTGGGAGTGTTTTGGTTTTAATTGTGGTCATTTGTGTGGCGGTTGGAAGAGATGACTGTTCCACTGGGCTTGAACTCTGGTGTGATTCCCCTTAGAGACTGAGTTCTTTAACTGACCTCAGAGAAGTATTGCCATGAATTGTGTTGGGATTTTAGGAGGCCACACATGAGAGTCGCCCTTGGAACCTGAGATCTAGGCCCAGGTTGGATTTCCACAGAACACTGGGAATTTCAGGCCGGATATTACATACAATTTTTCTTAAAGACTTGGCAGCCATATTTGAGTTTAAAACACACATGGACCTCACATTGTAGATCTCAATGGGCCTGGCTTCATGTGACATTTTGGCCACCCTTAGGGAAACCATGCCTGTGAGAGTGCTCCAGTGCTTTCATTGAAATTAGCTTCTTCACCATTTAATGGTTCCTGAATTAATTGAAGCCCTCAGAGCCGCAAACTTCATCCGTGAAAAATGGCTAGACAATTACCATGAAATTTTTGATATTTTCATGTTCAGCTGGCACTGAAAAAACTTTGGATGTCCTGTTTCTGATCCTGAGTATACCAGACACTGCCTTGATTGACTTTGTTTCATGAAAATGGTGTAGAACAGATATGCCAGTAAGTTGGAGCCTGGTGAGTAGTTGGCCTAGAGCAGTGGTATGCAATTGTGTGATAAAACATCTGTGTTGTGGCCATGTGGATCAGCCATTGGCTTCCAAATGGCTTGTGACTGACATGGTGCAGCCAGCAGACCCATATATGTAAAGGCATCTTGTTATATGGAGAGGATTCACTGCAATGTTCAGAATCATATTGCTATTCTCAAGGGGGCAATCTACGTGGGATAGAACCTTGGTTGGTGCATTCTCCTGAAGACCCTGACTCACCACACCTTAAAGAACTCCTTCCACCACTCTGTCCCATTTTAACTCCTTGTATTTCTTGAAGCAAATACCAAACTCCCAGTGGAGCAGCGAGAAACACCAAGAAAAGTGGAGGATGACCAATTGGCTTCACAGTCCACACTGAAAGACACTTAGACCCCAGTGTCCATAGTTTACCTACAAAGAGAGAATTCAGCACCGCTGCCTCATGTTCATTGGATAATAAGAAACCATGTCCTCCAAGTAACATATATGCAGACCCAGCTTTGATGGTCTCTCTACAAATGAACTAAATCTCCTCAGAACATCAAATATTTCAAGTGCCCACCCTTAGAAGCAGTTTCTCAAAAAGTATGTAGGCCAGCAGAGCTGCATGTTTGTGGAATGTTTACCCTTTCCCTTACTTTTAGAATCTTCTCTACCACCTCCAAAGTTGTAAACTCCTGAGTATTCTCCATTCCAGATATATATTCACAGATTTTCTAACTCTTATCCTCTAATTGTGTCTTACTTGAGGAGAGTGTAATGTCAAGGCATTGTTCTGGATGAAAGTGGGAAGAATGTTGTGTAGCACATATTTGCATACACATTGGATTCAATTTCCTATTTTCCATTAGAAATGCTGAATCCCTGAAACTAACATATACCCTATTAGACTCTGACTACTAATCCTAATATGATGGAGAAAAATAACACAAACAGAATAGAAATACAGGCAGTTTAGAGGAGGTATGTTTTATAGTTGGAGTTGCCTTTTGCATGGTATAGTGTAGCAGTTATAAATCTAGTCAATTATTTGTTGAAATAGTTCTCCATGCGTTTTTAAAGTTAACAAATAATGAATTCCTGTCCCCCTTTCTCTGTAGCCTATTCAGCACACGTATTTTTATATGCACATATAGAATCCTACCTGGTACCACACGTACATTCTTGTGAGGTGGCTGATTTGGCAGATACAAATTGGAAGAAGAGATCACTCCTCCTAAATGCTGCTTGAACATTTAATTCAAATGTGAGTGAGCTTCCTAGTTGAACAACATTATACATAAATCAATGTTCAGTAAAATGAATATATTTGGATCTGTGGATGATATACATTTCATGGTGAATTTCGTTTGGCATATATATTGCAATTTTTAATGTCTCTCTCTGTTTGTGTATATAAATATGTATATATATATATATAGATACACTCTCAAGATTTTTCAAAACATGAAATATGTGTCTTATTACACACTTCCTAAATTCATTCATATTTATGTTGTGGATTTATAATCAACTTTTCACAAGATTATTCTCAGAAATATTCATCCACCTGAAATACTTATTTGTTTCTTAGTACTGTTTCCACCCCAGATATGCATTCACGGATTTTCAAACTCTTCTACTCTAATTGTGTCTTACTTGGGGTGAAGGTAATGTAAAGGCATTGTTCTGGATGAGAGTGGGAAGATAATTGTGTAGCATATATTTTATACACATTGGATTCATTTTCCTATATTCCATTGAATATACTGAATCCCTGACAATAACCCATACCCTACTATACTCTGTCTACTAATCCAAACATGATGGAGAAAAACAACCCAAACATAATAGAAATACAAGCAGTTTAGAAGAGGCATGGGGTATAGTTGGACTTGCCATTTGCATGATAAAGGGTAGGTGTTATAAATCTAGTCAATTTTTAATTGAAATAGTTTTCCATGTGTTGTTAAAGTTAACAAATATGTAAATTCCTCTCCCTTTCTCTGTAGCCTATTCAGCACATTTATTTTTATATGCTTATATAGAATTCTACCTGGTATCACACGTTCATTTTTGTGAGGTGACTGACTTGGCAGATACAACTTGTGAGAAGAGATCACTCCTCTAAACGCTGTTGGAACTGAAAATTCAAACTATGGGTGAGCTTTCTAGTAGAACAACATTATACATAAATCCTTGTTCAGTAAAATAAATATTTTCGCATCTGTGGATGCTATATATTTTATGATGAACTTCTATTGGCATATATATAACTACATTTAAATGTCTGTGTGTGTGTTTTGTGTGTGTGTGTGTGTGTGTGTGTGTGTGTATATATATAGACACATATATATGTATATACACATATATATAATTATGAATATATATATATATATATATATATATATATATATATACACACTGTCCTGATTTTTAAAATATGAAATATATGTTTCTTAAATACACTCCCTAAGTTCATCCATGTTCAAAAATGTGGATTTATAATAAACTTTTCACAAAATTATTCTCAGAAATATTCATCCACCTGAAATACACATTTGTTTCATAGTTCTGAAAACTAACTTCAGTAAATGGTGCTTACAAATCCTAATATTTGTACAGTAACTGACCCAGATTAACATCAATCAAGTAGATTCGTATGGGACATGTTGTGTATTCTGACGTTTATTTTCATTCAACACTGGTACATTACTATTTCTTCAGTTTTTACAAATCATAGGAAATATATACTTCATCCACAAGTTCACAAATTTATACGCATTTGTTTCACAATCACTTCCTGCGTCATGAAACATGTATTCCTCCAGGTTTCTTGACTGGTCTTTTCATGAGACTTCTTTCCAAACACATTATTTTCGATTTCCATAATCACTTTTGAAGCAAAACTCACACACCCTTCATGATAAACCATAAACTTAATGTGGCCATTAGATATATAACTGGTTGGAATGAATGTTTGTATGTCAATATAAGATTTCCTGTATTTTTTCAGATATAATTTCAATCCATTATTTAAAGTCAGAACCAGATATATTATTTATTCACAGTATGGTCTATTCATGCAGTATCTCTATATGCACAGACAAGGGTACACCTCTTTTTACCCCCATTACTAATTTATACGTCTTGAAAATGTTGCTGCCAGAAATGGTGGAAGAAAGAGTCATGTCACCTGATCTACATGTACATTTTATCACAGTAATATTCTGGCCAAAAAAAGCAAAGGCCACACTTAAGATTGTAGCAAAGACTAAATGAAAAGTGAGCATGGATTACTAAACATCCATGTCCAGGTTGCCTAATGCTGTCAAATGTCAATCCTATTGGTCACTACATATTTGTTTCTTTCTTAGATTATATATTCAAACTCAACCCTGTTGAAAATATCTAATCCTATCACTCACTTTATACTTTGCCTGATTTCGTAATGTCTCTATTGATATCAGCTTTCCTAACTATTTTCCCCAGTTCATCATTGTGACAGTCTCTTCACTTGTGCTGACATTAACATTCACTGTCTACCGGAAACCCTATTGCTAAACAACATTTGGTCCAAATCCTATACTCACTCTTCTTTCTAAACCTACTGAGAATCTTCCGAATCCTACCGACTATCCCTTTTGACTGGAAGTTCTCTTCTACATTTAATCATCCATGGTACAAGGACCTAAGCCATTGTATATCGATTTACCTGACACATCAGTGCAGAACATAATTCAAAGCTACGTATCCCAATCAAGGGCCCAATGCCCTTTTGGGCTTCATATCTTAGCTAGATTTCTGTTTTCATACTTATATTTCACCTATATATTCTTGTAAATATCGCAGTTTCCCAATACCATTATTCATCGCGCAGAAAGATTCCTAATCCAAATCGAACCTGTTAGTTAACCTAACCATACACTGTTCAGTCAATTTAACTTTACAGAAGAGCAGGGATAGAGTTGGTCTTACAATACAGGAATATAGGGGATCTTCCACATGCTGAGAAACTCAAAGGTCCATGCAGAAATGATTCCTGGAGAAGTTGTAAGCAGCTATGGAGGACCTAAGAGACCAAAAGTCATCCTCCATGGCAAACAACCTGGTCAGGATGAAGGGTTGTGTCTGAATCAGCTTCTCTCTTCTTAATGTAGAGAAGATGGACCAAACCAGGCCTGTGTGGAGAGCTGTTCCCAGGTGCCAATGGTTGATATACCAATCTAACTTGTGAAAGTGTCACAGGAAGTAGGGGCAGCCTCCATCTCATGGGACCCTTGAAAGCAATTGTTAGGACAAAGTGGTTGCCACGGCAGTAACCTCATTCAGTTCCTGAATGAAGTGACCTACCTCTCTTCCTTGATGACGGATCTCTCTGAACTTGGGATCCAGGAAGCCAGGCACCCAGAGTCAGTCCCAGTTTTTTTCCCAGTGGGCTCAGTTGTTTGGAATAACCAAGGACAGAGTAAGTCTTCTTGGTACCTACTGATGTGAGGATTGCCAAATTCCAGGAGAGCTCTTAAAAGGGGAATTTCCTGAGAAAGCAGGTAGTGGCTCACCACTGGCTCCTGAAAACTTCACAGTGTTGGCCAACGAGACCCGATCTGAGAAGGACAGGCCATTTCAAGGAAACATAGTATGGCCCATCAGTCAGAGTACATTCCAATTAGTCACAGACCTACTTGAATAAAGGAGGTGTCGTTGTGGGTGTGGTTGTGATTTTGTGGTTTAGTCTCATGTTCTGAGAATAGGTAAGAAAGGCGGTTTGTTTGTTTTGGAGTGGACTGTTTATAGTAAGACATTTGACAAGGCGATTGTTTGTATGCCTGTGTATCCCACTGTGTCCGTGGTTGTAGACATTATAAAAGATAATGCATCAATGGATGTGTCCTGTCTAGTAGAAAGCTTGCCAACATTCATCCTGCCCAATTTATGAGTGGACTGCAGGTTGCTTTAGGGACGGGCAACACCTACTATCTTCCGGAGTTCCTGTTTTTTTCCTGAATTCTGGCCACTCTTCAGAGCAGGCTCATGGTTTTCTGTCCAAGATATGTACCACCTCCAAGCTCTGTGACATTGCCATATAATGGATAGCTGAAGGGAATAGCAAGCATCTCAGAAAACTCAGATATCAGTGTGACAAAGAAAGTCTCAGTAGAGAAACCCTGCTTTGGGCCTTTTGCTTACCTATTTTTCTGTTGCTCTGAGTGTCAGGAAGGTCTTTGCCTCAGGCCACACCTTTGTGAACCCTGAAGAAAACAGTTTTCAAATGGAAGTGAATGGGCATCACCTGTGGCTCTTTGCTTAATTGCTTTGGAAAAGGATGTGTCTGAATCAGCCTCTTGGCCCTGTGTGAGGCAGTGGCTTAGATTCTTAGCACCTGATGGATTAAAAGAAAGATCCCATGTGTCCATCCAAAACCAAAATGGCAAATATTCACTCATTGTGAATGAATTCTTTTACCTTCCTCTGTTAGGATCCTGAATTCCATGAAGGGAGAATAGGAATCCTTTGGGCCAAATGAGTTCTTCAAATCTCTGCAGAGGGGCTTGGGTTTTCTCATGACTCAAATTCACATAAAGAATCTAAACCACAGAGTCAGAAGGCCTCTAATTGAAAAAGCCGAGCAGTATTAATGGCAGGCCTATTTGATCACTCCTGGTTTACAGGAAGTGTGTCCAGGCCACCTTGATGTTAGACAAATGAGGGGAACAGGACCTTAATTTGGACACTGACTTGGGCTGTGGACCTCATTGAAAACTCCAGCCAGACGTTATAAGGAGTGTCTATATGGAAGAAGATGAGGACCATGTGGGAGTGTTTTGGTTTTAATTGTGGTCATTTGTGTGGCGGTTGGAAGAGATGACTGTTCCACTGGGCTTGAACTTTGGTGTGATTCCCCTTAGAGACTGAGTTCTTTAACTGACCTCAGAGAAGTATTGCCATGAATTGTGTTGGGATTTTAGGAGGCCACACATGAGAGTCGCCCTTGGAACCTGAGATCTAGGCCCAGGTTGGATTTCCACAGAACACTGGGAATTTCAGCCCGGATATTACATACAATTTTTCTTAAAGACTTGGCAGCCATATTTGAGTTTAAAACACACATGAACCTCACATTGTAGATCTCAATGGGCCTGGCTTCATGTGACATTTTGGCCACCCTTAGGGAAACCTTGCCTGTGAGAGTGCTCCAGTGCTTTCATTGAAATTAGCTTCTTCACCATTTAATGGTTCCTGAATTAATTGAAGCCCTCAGAGCCGCAAACTTCATCCGTGAAAAATGGCTAGACAATTACCATAAAATTTTTGATATTTTCATGTTCAGCTGGCACTGAAAAAACTTTGGATGTCCTGTTTCTGATCCTGAGTATACCAGACACTGCCTTGATTGACTTTGTTTCATGAAAATGGTGTAGAACAGATATGCCAGTAAGTTGGAGCCTGGTGAGTAGTTGGCCTAGAGCAGTGGTATGCAATTGTGTGATAAAACATCTGTGTTGTGGCCATGTGGATCAGCCATTGGCTTCCAAATGGCTTGTGACTGACATGGTGCAGCCAGCAGACCCATATATGTAAAGGCATCTTGTTATATGGAGAGGATTCACTGCAATGTTCAGAATCATATTGCTATTCTCAAGGGGGCAATCTACGTGGGATAGAACCTTGGTTGGTGCATTCTCCTGAAGACCCTGACTCACCACACCTTAAAGAACTCCCTCCACCACTCTGTCCCATTTTAACTCCTTGTATTTCTTGAAGAAAATACCAAACTCCCAGTGGAGCAGTGAGAAACACCACGAAAAGTGGAGGATGACCAATTGGCTTCACAGTCCACACTGAAAGACACTTAGACCCCAGTGTCCATAGTTTACCTACAAAGAGAGAATTCAGCAATGCTGCCTCATGTTCATTGGATAATAAGAAACCATGTCCTCCAAGTAACATAGATGCAGACCCAGCTTTGATGGTCTCTCTACAAAGGAACTAAATCTCCTCAGAACTTCAAATATTTCAAGTGCCCACCCTTAGAGGCAGTTTCTCAAAAAGTATGTAGGCCAGCAGAGCTGCATGTTTCTGGAATGTTTACCCTGTTCCTTACTTTTAGAATCTTCTCTACCACCTCCAAAGTTGTAAACTCCTGAGTATTCTCCATTTCAGATATATATTCACAGATTTTCTAACTCTTATCCTCTAATTGTGTCTTACTTGAGGAGAATGTAATGTCAAGGCATTGTTCTGGATGAAAGTGGGAAGAATGTTGTGTAGCACATATTTGCATACACATTGGATTCAATTTCCTATTTTCCATTAGAAATACTGAATCCCTGAAACTAACATATACCCTATTAGACTCTGACTACTAATCCTAATATGATGGAGAAAAATAACACAAACAGAATAGAAATACAGGCAGTTTAGAGGAGGTATGTTTTATAGTTGGAGTTGCCTTTTGCATGGTATAGTGTAGCAGTTATAAATCTAGTCAATTATTTGTTGAAATAGTTCTCCATGCGTTTTTAAAGTTAACAAATAATGAATTCCTGTCCCCCTTTCTCTGTAGCCTATTCAGCACACGTATTTTTATATGCACATATAGAATCCTACCTGGTACCACACGTACATTCTTGTGAGGTGGCTGATTTGGCAGATACAAATTGGAAGAAGAGATCACTCCTCCTAAATGCTGCTTGAACATTTAATTCAAATGTGAGTGAGCTTCCTAGTTGAACAACATTATACATAAATCAATGTTCAGTAAAATGAATATATTTGGATCTGTGGATGATATACATTTCATGGTGAATTTCGTTTGGCATATGTATTGCAATTTTTAATGTCTCTCTCTGTTTGTGTATATAAATATGTATATATATATATAGATACACTCTCAAGATTTTTCAAAACATGAAATATGTGTCTTATTACACACTTCCTAAATTCATTCATATTTATGTTGTGGATTTATAATCAACTTTTCACGAGATTATTCTCAGAAATATTCATCCACCTGAAATACTTATTTGTTTCTTAGTACTGTTTCCACCCCAGATATGCATTCACGGATTTTCAAACTCTTCTACTCTAATTGTGTCTTACTTGGGGTGAAGGTAATGTAAAGGCATTGTTCTGGATGAGAGTGGGAAGATAATTGTGTAGCATATATTTTATACACATTGGATTCATTTTCCTATATTCCATTGAATATACTGAATCCCTGACAATAACCCATACCCTACTATACTCTGTCTACTAATCCAAACATGATGGAGAAAAACAACCCAAACATAATAGAAATACAAGCAGTTTAGAGGAGGCATGGGGTATAGTTGGACTTCCCATTTGCATGATAAAGGGTAGGTGTTATAAATCTAGTCAATTTTTAATTGAAATAGTTTTCCATGTATTGTTAAAGTTAACAAACATGTAAATTCCTCTCCCTTTCTCTGTAGCCTATTCAGCACATTTATTTTTATATGCTTATATAAAATTCTACCTGGTATCACACGTTCATTTTTGTGAGGTGACTGACTTGGCAGATACAACTTGTGAGAAGAGATCACTCCTCTAAACGCTGTTGGAACTGAAAATTCAAACTATGGGTGAGCTTTCTAGTAGAACAACATTATACATAAATCCTTGTTCAGTAAAATAAATATTTTCGCATCTGTGGATGCTATATATTTTATGATGAACTTCGATTGGCATATATATAACTACATTTAAATGTCTGTGTGTGTGTTTTGTGTGTGTGTGTGTGTGTGTGTGTATATATATATATAGACACATATATATGTATATACACATATATATAATTATGAATATATATATATATATATATATATATATATATATACACACACACTGTCCTGATTTTTAAAAATATGAAATATATGTTTCTTAAATACACTCCCTAAGTTCATCCATGTTCAAAAATGTGGATTTATAATAAACTTTTCACAAAATTATTCTCAGAAATATTCATCCACCTGAAATACACATTTGTTTCATAGTTCTGAAAACTAACTTCAGTAAATGGTGCTTACAAATCCTAATATTTGTACAGTAACTGACCCAGATTAACATCAATCAAGTAGATTCGTATGGGACATGTTGTGTATTCTGACGTTTATTTTCATTCAACACTGGTACATTACTATTTCTTCAGTTTTTACAAATCATAGGAAATATATACTTCATCCACAAGTTCACAAATTTATACGCATTTGTTTCACAATCACTTCCTGCGTCATGAAACATGTATTCCTCCAGGTTTCTTGACTGGTCTTTTCATGAGACTTCTTTCCAAACACATTATTTTCGATTTCCATAATCACTTTTGAAGCAAAACTCACACACCCTTCATGATAAACCATAAACTTAATGTGGCCATTAGATATATAACTGGTTGGAATGAATGTTTGTATGTCAATATAAGATTTCCTGTATTTTTTCAGATATAATTTCAATCCATTATTTAAAGTCAGAACCAGATATATTATTTATTCACAATATGGTCTATTCATGCAGTATCTCTATATGCACAGACAAGGGTACACCTCTTTTTACCCCCATTACTAATTTATACGTCTTGAAAATGTTGCTGCCAGAAATGGTGGAAGAAAGAGTCATGTCACCTCATCTACATGTACGTTTTATCACAGTAATATTCTGGCCAAAAAAAGCAAAGGTCACACTTAAGATTGTAGCAAAGACTAAATGAAAAGTGAGCATGGATTACTAAACATCCATGTCCAGGTTGCCTAATGCTGTCAAATGTCAATCCTATTGGTCACTACATATTTGTTTCTTTCTTAGATTATATATTCAAACTCAACCCTGTTGAAAATATCTAATCCTATCACTCACTTTATACTTTGCCTGATTTCGTAATGTCTCTATTGATATCAGCTTTCCTAACTATTTTCCCCAGTTCATCATTGTGACAGTCTCTTCACTTGTGCTGACATTAACATTCACTGTCTACCGGAAACCCTATTGCTAAACAACATTTGGTCCAAATCCTATACTCACTCTTCTTTCTAAACCTACTGAGAATCTTCCGAATCCTACCGACTATCCCTTTTGACTGGAAGTTCTCTTCTACATTTAATCATCCATGGTACAAGGACCTAAGCCATTGTATATCGATTTACCTGACACATCAGTGCAGAACATAATTCAAAGCTACGTATCCCAATCAAGGGCCCAATGCCCTTTTGGGCTTCATATCTTAGCTAGATTTCTGTTTTCATACTTATATTTCACCTATATATTCTTGTAAATATCGCAGTTTCCCAATACCATTATTCATCGCGCAGAAAGATTCCTAATCCAAATCGAACCTGTTAGTTAACCTAACCATACACTGTTCAGTCAATTTAACTTTACAGAAGAGCAGGGATAGAGTTGGTCTTACAATACAGGAATATAGGGGATCTTCCACATGCTGAGAAACTCAAAGGTCCATGCAGAAATGATTCCTGGAGAAGTTGTAAGCAGCTATGGAGGACCTAAGAGACCAAAAGTCATCCTCCATGGCAAACAACCTGTCAGGATGAAGGGTTGTGTCTGAATCAGCTTCTCTCTTCTTAATGTAGAGAAGATGGACCAAACCAGGCCTGTGTGGAGAGCTGTTCCCAGGTGCCAATGGTTGATATACCAATCTAACTTGTGAAAGTGTCACAGGAAGTAGGGGCAGCCTCCATCTCATGGGACCCTTGAAAGCAATTGTTAGGACAAAGTGGTTGCCACGGCAGTAACCTCATTCAGTTCCTGAATGAAGTGACCTACCTCTCTTCCTTGATGACGGATTTCTCTGAACTTGGGATCCAGGAAGCCAGGCACCCAGAGTCAGTCCCAGTTTCTTTCCCAGTGGGCTCAGTTGTTTGGAATAACCAAGGACAGAGTAAGTCTTCCTTGGTACCTACTGATGTGAGGATTGCCAAATGCCAGGAGAGTTCTGAAAAGGGGAATTTCCTTAGAAAGCAGGTAGTGGCTCACCACTGGCTCCTGAAAACTTCACAGTGTTGGCCAAGGATACCCGATCTGAGAAGGACAGGCCATTTCAAGGAAACATAGTATGGCCCATCAGTCAGAGTACATTCCAATTAGTCACAGACCTACTTGAATAAAGGAGGTGTCGTTGTGGGTGTGGTTGTGATTTTGTGGTTTAGTCTCATGTTCTGAGAATAGGTAAGAAAGGCGGTTTGTTTGTTTTGGAGTGGACTGTTTATAGTAAGTCATTTGACAAGGCGATTGTTGGTATGCCTGTGTATCCCACTGTGTCCGTGGTTGTAGACATTATAAAAGATAATGCATCAATGGATGTGTCCTGTCTAGTAGAAAGTTTGCCAACATTCATCCTGTCCAATTTATGAGTGGACTGCAGGTTGCTTTAGGGACGGGCAACACCCACTATCTTCTGAAGTTCCTGTTTTCTTCCTGAATTCTGGCCACTCTCCAGAGTAGGCTCATGGTTTTCTGTCCAAGATATGTACCACCTCCAAGCTCTGTGACATGTCCATGTACTGGATAGCTGAAGGGAATAGCAAGCATCTCAGAAAACTCAGATAACAGTGTGACAAAGAAAGTCTCAGTAGAGAAACTGTGCTTTGGGCCTTTTGCTTACCTATTTTTCTGTTGCTCTGAGTGTCAGGAAGGTCTTTGCCTCAGTCCACCAATTTGTGAAGCCTTAAGAAAACAGTTTTCAAATGGAAATGAATGGTCATCACCTGTGTATCTTTGCTTAATTGCTTTGGAAAGGGATGTGTCTGAATCAGCCACTTGGCCCTGTGTGAGGCAGTGGCTTAGATTCTCAGCACCTGTTGGAACTAAAGAAAGATTCCATGTGTGCTTTCAAAACCAAAATGGCAAAAAGATCAGTCACTGTGTATGGAGTATCTTGCCTTACTCTGATAGGTTTCTGATCTCCATCAAGGGAGAATATGGATCCTTTGAGTCAAATGAGTTCTTCAAAGCCCTGGAGAGGCTAGCCCATATGAGCTTGGGTTTTTTCATTATTCCAAATCACATAAAGAATCTATACCTGACAGTCAGTTGGCCTCAAATTGGAGAAGCAGAGCAGTATTAAGCCCAGGCTTATTTTATCACTCCTGGTTCACAGGAATGTTGTCCAGGCCTAGCTGACTTTAAGCAAATAAGGGACAAGGGAGCTTGTTTTGGATACCGTCTTGTGCTGCACCCCTCATGGAAACCTCCAGCCAGAGGTTATAATGAGTGTCTATATGGAAGAAGGTGAGGACCATGTGGGAGTGTTTTGGTTTTAATTGTGTTCATTTGTGTAGCAGTTGGAAGAAATGACTGGATCCACCAGGGCTGGAACTTTGGTATGATTCCCCTTAGAGACTGAGTTCTGAAACTGACCTCAGAGAAGTATTGTCATGAATTGTGTTGCGATTTTAGAATGCCACGCATGAGAGTCGCCCTTGGAAACTGAAATCTAGGCCAAGGGTGGCTTTCGACTGATCACTGGGAATCTCAGCCAGGATATCACATGATTTTATTATGAAAGACTTGACAGGCATAGTTGAGAGTCAAAACACACATGGACCTCACATTGTAGACCTCAATGGGCTGGGCTTCATGTGACCGTTTGGCTACTCTTTGGGAAGCCTTGCCTTTGAGAGTTCTCCAGAGCATTCATTGAAATGAGGTTCCTCAACATTAAATGGTTCCTGAATGAATTGAAACCCACAGTTTCTCCAACTTCATCCTTGAAAAGTGGCTAGATAAACACCCTGAAATTTTTAAAACTCCCATGACCAGGTGGCACTGGAGAACCTTTGGATCTCCTGTTGCTGATCATGAGTGTACCAGACAGTGCCTTGATTGACTGGGTTTCATGAAAATGGTGAAGAACAGAGATGCCAGTAATTTGCACTGCTGAATAGTGGGCCCAGAGCAGTGGTGTGCAGGTGTGTGATAAAATATCTGAGGTGGGGCCGTGTGGATTTCCAATTGACTTCCAAATGCCTTTTGGCTGCCATGGTGCATCCAGCAGAACCTTACATGTTAAGGCATCTTATTATATGGAGAGGTTTCAAGGCAATGTTCAGAATCAGGTGGGTATGGTCAAGGAAAAAGCTATGTGAAATAGAAGCCTGGTTGGTGCATTCTCCTGCAGTTTCTGACCCACCACACATGACAGAACTCCCTCCAGCACTGTGTCGCAGTTGAACTCCTTGTATTTCGTGAAGCAAATACCAAACTCCCAGTGCAGCACCAAGAAACACCACAAAAATGGAGGATGATCAAATGGCTTCACAGTCCACACAGGGAGACACTTAGCCCCCAATGGCCACAGTTTACCTACCAAGAGATAATTCAGCACTGCTGCCTCATGTTCATTGGAAAATAAGAAACCATGCTCTCCATTCACATAGATGCAGACCCAGCTTTGATGGTCTCACTAGAAAAGAAGCTAAACCTTCTGACAACAAAATATATTTAAAGTAGAGGCAGTTTCTCAAGAAGCCTTTAGGCCAGCAGAGCTCTATGTTTGTGGAGTGTTTACCTCTTAGACCAGGATGTAAGAAAAGAACACTGACTCCAATTAAAATCAAATTAAAGTAAGCTTATTATTTCCACTGGCTGGGCTGCCACTCCCTCCCAAAATTGCGAGAACAAGAGAGCAACCCCAGCTTTACTACAGCCCAGGTTTGTAGCCCAGAAAGTTACACAAAAATGGGGTAACAGATAATAGAACTCTGACAAGCATCACACTAATGGTAGTTTACATTTTTTTTTTGCTAGCCCCAACATCAAAATTTATGAGGACCATTAGAGCCTCAGAGAGGGTCATTGTCTGGCCACAAAAGGCCAATATTTATGAGGTGTGACAAAGTTTCAGAGAGGGCTGCTATCTGGTCAGAGAGCCATGCACGGGTGAGTTCAAGGCACGGGCAGTCATTCCAAGCAGGTTCAGAATTTGCAGTAATTTACAGTAAAGCCAAAATGATTTTTTCATGGCTTTGTTGCAATATGGCTCCCAATTTTAATAAAAGGTAAGGTTGGGTGTATCATTCCCCCCTTTTCTTATGTGTCCCTTTGTAATCCTTGATAGGTTAGTGGAAAAGCACTGAGGAAATTTTAATCCCTCAGTTAACTGTCACCAAATTTTTAGAACTCACCGAAAACCAGTCTCCCTGATATTACCTGACTTAATTAATTACTTATATTGATAGTCTATTTATTTTTGGCTCCATTGGTGTAAGTAGAGAGTCGTCTCTCATTTTGGCTTTTTCTCAGCTGAGAAAGGGTGACATGAGTGTGCATGGCGTGAGGGACATGAGTTGCCTTTTTGAAGTCAGTTCTTTTTGAAGTCTTGTTGAGGAAGAACAGGTTGTAAAGTCATCTGGGGATGGGTTCTTCTATGAGAGAAACAAAAACCATGAGTATTGAATAAATGTTGCAGTAGCTTTATCATGTCACTGTATGAAGTACCCTCACCAGTCTTTAATATCCCCAATTATCAGGACTGTGAACTTAATATTTAACTTTTAGTGATACAGTTGTCCCTCCCCATAATATACAGTTTAATAATTTAATGTCATCTGATTTTGCAGAATCCTTTCACTAGTATGACCTCTGTGTTTAATAGAGAAACATTTAATTCTGTTACTCAGGGCTGGATAATTGTACTAGCAAACACCAAGCCTACCTGTGTAGGTTAGGAATATCTGTAGGCCTTAAACTAAAAACTTCTGCCTCTGGAAGCTCCTCTTGATAGTCTATTTTTATAGTTATCAGGCATTCCTCTCTGAGAATCCTTCTTTGTAGCCAACAGTTTTACTTATTTTGGGAGGCTAACATAAAGTGTATACCTTAAAATATTATTATTATTATTATTATTATTATTATTATTATTATTATTTAAAATGCCCAGGATTGGCTGTATTTTGGTTTTAACTGTCTTTGCTAAGTGTTTAAGATGAAGCAGTCAAACTGACTTTTGTTTCTATCTATTGTTAGCAGTCAGCTGAGCTTTTATGGGAGTCATTTTTTGGGATACTTGAGAGCAGCTTCTCAGTTCTGCTAGTGCAATTTGAGCTATGTGGGTCCAGGTCTTGCTTGACCATGAGGCTTCCCTCAGAAGCATCAGGGATGTCTCCCTTTCCTGATGACTCACCTCTTTGTAGCAAATGCACTGATTGGCTTTCTGTTCTCCAGTGGTCTCATTAATCTCTCTGATCGGGAGGTTATGTGGCCCAGAGTTGCAAAGCTCATAGAGAAATCCCTTGTTCCCTGGATTCAGACTGACTCAGAGGGAAAGAGTCAAATATCGTTTTTTTTTGGACCTTTTTATTTAACTTTAATTTTCAATCCTAATCTGAAACAACCAGCAAATGAATTTTAACAGCCATATATTAAGAGTACTGTGCTTTAATGTCTATAAGTTTATAATTATTTATATATTATTAATTGGGATCTTATTATTCTGTCTGTCTTGTAGTTGATGACTTATTATCTTAAATTAACCCATGTTGTGTTCTTAAAGCAACACTTCTGTAAAACACCAACAGGAAATCTTTAGATCACTTATAAGGAAATTAAAAAATAAAATTTTTTTAACAAGAGTAAAAATACTTAGTTCATGTAATAGCTACCCTGAATTTTTTGGGTGAGTTATATATTATATCATCTTTTTGAGATCCTAGTAATCTTGACAGAAAAAAAAAATTTGAACATAACTTTAAATGAAATAAAATCTGACCTACTGCTTTCGTAGTCATTCTCACATGTAGTAAGATGGGACACAGAGTCTTATCTCAGGTAAGCAGGGCTCCTTATAAACCTTAAATGCTTTAGTTCTAAAGCTGATCTTTGTTTTTTAAATATCATTTTACAAAGTTTACATAAATTTTTTGAGGTCACATGAACATTAGCTCACACCATATGATATCACATTTAAAACATGAATTAAAGTACGGCTGAAAGATTTTAACCTTTACATAGATTAGGGTCTCATTAACTTAAAAATACATTTAAATTGTTCCACAATGTAAAAAGTAACATAAAACTTTACATATATTATTGATAACAGGTAAATAAATCCCCAATATATATTTTATTTACCATACAACTTCAGAACACCTGCTTGATATAATGCTCTTTTAAAGTTTCTACCTTATAGAGTTTTATAACTGGAAGATATGAGCACATTAATAGCATCACAATTACATTGATGTTTCTACATTAACCAAGTTTAGCTTTTAAAGAAATGGCAGTACAGTGCTCTAAAATAACAGTTCTTAATTAAACAGTTGTTTAATTTTTATGGTTGCCTGCTCTAGAAAATTTAAATCTTAATAAACTAAATGTTATGGGTAAACTTATGTTTAAGAAATTTTTGTCTCTTTAACACATGACTGATTTTTACAATCTTATACAGACTTTAGTACAAACTTATACAGACCTTAGTATATCAATCAGATATCAAACAAAAGTACTCATGAATGAGTAATCCCATATCAAATTTACTTTACTTATTTATCAAAATATTAGACAAATGTTTTGAACAGTGTAAGCCATTTTTTTGATTGAAAGAAAAGTCCTGGAACATAGGCATATTAGACCTTTTGTAGACATTAATAGTTTATTAGATTTTTGAACACCTAGAAAAACTTGTAAGCTTAAATTTAAAGAAATTTATATTTATCAGTTTACCCAATTTAAATTGAAACATTTAAATCACGTGAATTAAAGATCTTTGGATCCACTTTTTAAAACTGTTTTTATGAGTGCTTTGTAATATGAGTGCTCCTTATATATGTTAATTTGTGTATCATATATATGATATACGGACATATGTATACATATATAGACATACAACACATAACAAATTGTGCACACATAATAAAAGTGAAGGCCTTGTAGCTTTTCACAGGTGAAATCTCCACTGCAATGATTTAAAAATTCCACAGTTGGTCAAAGATATTACTGATCAGAAAAACATTAACCTAGGTCTGTAGGAGCAAAATCATGAGCTCAAAAAATAAATAAAGAATCTAAGAAAAAAAATATGAGTCCTAGAAAAAATGACTGGCCAGTAATAAGTAAATACCATACATTTTACTTTTTTTTTCCTTAGGCCTCAAATAAGTCTCCTACTAAGCTTACAGGCTTCTTTCATTTGCATTTCAAAATAATCCCTGGCTGAGGTCTGGAAGAAGCAGGAAAAAATGGCTATTCTGAGCAGAAACCTTAGGCCTAAGGTATTTTAACCATTATTTTCAGGTTAGGATGTTGAAAATTATGATACAAGTTTAAGATACAATTCACAAAATTTTATATCTTCACAAGTTGTTTTGTCAACAGATATCATACTATGATTTAGTATCCTTGTCCAAATTAATGCACTGGTACACACAGTGACATTTTCCCAGGCTACCTAATTTAAAATTGGTGAAAAAAAGTCTGAATGATTGGGAAGTTACTTGCCAACTTGGAAGTAGAGTTCTTTAGTTTTCCATCCTAAGTATTTATGTTCTCTGGCATGAATTATCTGAAACCATAAACTAAACAATTACCTAAACCCGACTTTAAACTGCAAGATTGTGAAATGCTTCAAAAACCCATTCAGATACCAGATTGGTACAATGAAACATCATCATTTAGACACAAATTCAGCTAAGACCATTTCCAAGAAACAATTTATAATATTAACACATTATTGCACATGTCTTAAAGGGCCAGAAAAAAGGCACAAGACAGGCAGAAATGAACTCCAGACAATGGCTGACAGACAGAACCCTTTAAAACAGAGCAAATAAGAGAAAAATCTGCTTCCCCAGTGGCACCACAGATGTCCCCACAAGGGGACCAAATGTTTTCACAGAGGAGCAACCTGAAATGTAAAATAAAGTGTCTCCATGGTGACTTTACTGCATTTAGTGTCCCCTTTTTGTTTTTCTCTTTTTTTAAGAAGACAGAGGCGGCATTATCCTTACAGTGCAGGGAACGAAGGAGGGAATTCCCTGAATAAACAGGGCTTTGGCAGATGCTGGGAGATACTCAGTTCTTCATTCCCCAGCAGACATTGCCATCTGCACTGGGTGTGCTCCAGGCAGCCAGCTAGGGGCTTCTCTCATTCTGCTTAACAAATGGTGGTAAAGTTCATCACAGTTCCTTAAAACACAGTCCAAAGGGGTGTCAGGCTTACTTGCTTTGTTACCCATTTTCACGTTCAATATCCTTAAGATTTTATCACAGAAATCACAAAACAAAATGCACAAAAACAAAAAAACATATAGAATACAGAACAAAACACACACACACACACACAAAAAAAAAAAAAAAAAAAAAAAACAGAATCCCGGTGCCAAAACAGAAAAACAGAGGAGCAATTCAACGTCTTGCTAAAGCTCTGGGGTAGGAGCACGTGCGTGTCCCTCGGCACCTCTCTAACCTTGAAAGGAATTCCCTACAGAACGGAACAGAGGACAGAACGATTCTCATTACTGTCCTGGACAGGAGTGTATGTGAGCCTCCCCAGGCCACCTCTCTGTCATTAGAAGAGATCTCCCTTAACCAGATATAAGATGTTATCAAGGTGCCACTAACCTATGGAGGCCTCCTCCACCAGGTGCTTGCTAATAGTTTCAGTGCGGTGGTTCACTGCAGTGCTCCCCAGACCGACGGCTCACTCCAAGGCCTTGGAACATCTCAAGTTGTGCACCCCCTAGAGTGGCTCCCCAGCCCGTAGCCCTGGAGGGAAGGCCAGCTTCAGAATTTTCAGCAGTCTGGCCTTGTGATCTGGTCGGGCAGGGTCATCTCACTGGGGAACTCCAAAATGTTGGACTAGGATGCAAGAAAAGACCACTGACTCCAATTAAAATCAAATTAAGGCAAGCTTATTATTAAAACCGGCCAGGCTGCCTCTCCCTCCAAAAATGGCGGGAACAAGACAGCAACACCACCTTTCCTACAGCCCAGCTATATAGCCCAGAAAGTTACACAAAAAGGGGATTACAGATAACAGAACTTTGAAAGCATCACACTAATGGTAGTTTACATTTTTTTTGCTGGCCCCAACATCAGAAATTATGAGGACCATTAGAGACTCAGAGAGGGTCGTTGTCTGGCCTGGGAAGGCCAATATTTATTAGGTGTCACTAATGTTTCAGAGAGCACTGTTATCTGGTCAGAGAGCCAGGCATGGATGAGTTCAAGGCACGGGCACGCATTCCAAGCAGGTTCAGAATTTGCAGTAATTTATAGTAAAGCCCAAATTATCTTTTCACGGCTTTCTGGCAAGATGGCTCCCAATTCTAATAAAAGATCAGGTTGGGTCTATCAAGCCTGTCCTTTACTTTTGGAAACTCCTCTACAACCTGCAAGGTTGTGAACTCCTGACCATTTTACATTCCAGATATGTATTCACAGATTTTCTAACTCTTGTCCTCCAACTGTGTTTTACTTGGGGTGAAGGTAATATCAAGGCATTGTTCTGGATGAGAGTGGGAAGATTTTTGTGTAGCACATATTTGCATACACATTTAGGAGATCACTCCTCCTAAACACTGTTGGAACAGAAAATTAAATCTATGGGGGAGCTTCCTACCTGAACAACATTATACATAAATTCAAGTTCATTAAATAAATAGTTTTGGATCAGTGGATGATATATATTTCAAGATGGATTTAAATTGGCATATATATTGCTACATTTTAATGTCCATGTGACTTTTGTGTTCATAATTTTTTGTGATTTATGTGGATTTATAATCAAATTTTCACAAGATTGTTCTCAGAAATATTCATCCAACTTAAATACATACTTTTTTCCTAGTACTGAAAAGTAACTTCAGTGAATGGTGCATAAAAATCCTAATATTTCTACAGTAACTGACGCAGATTAACATCAATGCAATTAGATTCCTATGGGACATGATGTGTATTTTGATGTTCATTTTTATTCATCACCGGTACATTACTATTTCTGCAGTTTATGCACATTATATATAGTATGATATATAATGTTCAATCACTTCCTGCTTGAGAACACATGTATTCTTACAGGTTTCTTGACTATTCTTTTCATGAGACTTCTTTCCAAACACATTATTTTTGATTTCCATAATCACTTTTGAAACAAAACTCACACACCTTTCAGGATAAACCACAACCATAATATTACCATTAGATGTATAACTGGTTGCAGTGAATGATTGTATATCAATGTGAGATTTCTTTTATATTTTCAGATATCAATTCAATCCATTATTTAAAGTGGAACCAGTTATATTATTTATTCACATGATGGTCAATTGATGCATTATCAATATATTCTATGACACAGGTTATACCCCTTTGTACCCCCAATACTAATTTATATTTCTTCAAAATAGTGCTCCCAGAAATGGTGGAAGGAATACTCATGTCACCTGATCTACATATACATTTTATCACAATAATATTCTGGACACAAAATGCAAAGGTCACACTTATGATTTTACCAAAGCCTAAATAAAAAGTGAGCATGGATTAATAAAAACATCCATGTCCTGGTTACCTAATGCTCTCAAAAGTCAATCCAATTTGTGACAACATATTAGTTTCTGCCTAAGATTATATATTCAGACTCAAACCGTTGAAAATGTCTAAACAAATTACACACTTTATACTTTTACTGACTTCCTAATGTCTCTATTTATATCTGCTTTCCTACATATTTTCCCCAATTCGTCATTGTGCTGACATTTACATTCACTCTCTACCCGAAACCTTATTTGTAAAGAACTTTTGGTACAAATGCTATACTAACTCTTCTTTCTAAATCTACTGACTATCTTGCTAATCCTACAGACTATCCCTTTTTTATTGGATATTCTGTATGTTATTCAATCATCCAGTGTATAAGATCCTATTTCATTGTATATCGATTTATCTGAGACATCTGTGCAGAATATAATTCAAAGCAAAGTATGCTACTCAAGGGCCCAATGTCCTACTTGGCTTCAAGTCTTCCCTAGATTTCTGTTTCCATACTTATATTTCACCTATATATTCTTGTAAATATCTCAGGTTCCCAATACCATTATTCATCCAGCAGAATGATTCCTAACCCAAATAGAACATGATATTAACACTAACCATACACTGTTCCCTCAATCTAACTTTACAGCAGTGCAGGGATAGAGTTGGTCTTACAATACAGGAATATAGGGGATCTTCCACCTGCTGAGAATCTCAAAGATCCATGCAGAAATTATCCCTGAAGAAGATATAGAATGCTATGAAGGACCTGAGAGACCAAAAGTCATTTTCCATGGCAAATAACCTTGTCAGGATGAAGAGATGTGTCTGAATAAGCCTCTCGCATTTTAATGTAGACAAAATGGACAAAACCAAGCCTGTGTGGAGATCTCTCCCCGAGTTCCTATGGTTGATATATCATTCTAACTTGTGAAAGTGTCACAGGAAGTAGGGGCAGCCTCCATCTCATGGGACCCTAGGAAGAAACTGTTAGGACAAAGTGTTTGCCAAGGCTGTGAGCTCATTCAGTTCATGAAGGAAGTGACCTACCTCACTTCTTTGGGATGGAACTCTCTGAACTTGGGATCCCGGAAACCAGGCACCCAGGGCCAGGCCCAGTAACAGTCACAGAGATCTCACTTGTTTGGATTTATCATGGAAAGAGTCAGTCTTTCTTGGTACCTACAGATGTGAAGATGGCCAAATGCCAGAAAAAATCTGAAGAGGTGTCTTTCCTGAGAAAGCAGGTAGTGGCGGCTCAAAGCTGGCTCCTGACAACTTCACAGAGTGGGCCAAGGAGTCCAGATTTGAGAACAGACAGGCCATTTCGGGTGAACAAAGAATGGCTCACCAGGCAGAGGACACTCCAGTTAGTAACAGACCTTCTTGGGGGAAGGAGGGGCATTTGTGGGAATGAGTGTGGGTTTGTGGTTTTGTCTCATGTTCTGAGAATACGTAGGAAAGTTGGTTTGTTTGTTTTGGAGTGGACTGTTTCTATTAAGTCATTTGACAAGGCAAGTGTTTCTATGTCTGTGTATCCCACTTTGTCCGTGAGTGTAGACATTACAAAAGAAAATGCAACAATGGATGTGTCCTGTCTAGGAGAAAGCTTCCCAACATTCACGCTGCCCAATTTATAAAAGGACAGTGGATTGCCTTATTTGTGGGCAAGACCTGCAATCTTCCTAAGTTCCTGTTTTCTTCCTGAATTCTGGCCACTCTCCAGAATAGGCTCATGATTTTGTGACCAAGATAGGTACCACCTCCAAGCTCTGTGACTTGGCCATGTACTGGATAGCTGAAGGGAATGGCGAGAATCTCAGAAAACTCAGATATCAGTGTTACCAGGAAAAGTCTCAGTGGAGAAACCCTGCTTTGGGACTTTTGCTTACCTATTGTTCTATAGCACTAAATGTCAGGAAGGTCTTTGCCAAGGCCACCCCGTTGTGAAGCCTGAATAAAACAGTTCTCTAATGCAAATGAATGGGCATCACCTGTCCCTCTTTGAGTAATTGATTTCGAAAGGGATGTGTCTGAATCAGCCTGTTGGCCCTGTGTGAGGCTGTGGCTTAGATTCTCAGCACCTGATGGATCTAAAGAAAGATGCCATGTGTGCATCCAAAACCAAAATGGCCAAAAGAGCATTCATTATGGATGAAGTCTCTCGCCTTCCTCTGTAAGTTTCCTGACCTCCATAAGGTGAGAATAGGAATCTTTGGGTCAAATGAGTTCTTCAAAGCCCTTCAGAGTCTAGCCCATTGGTGCTTGGGTTTTCTCATGACCCCAATCCACATGAAGAATCTAAACCCCACAGTCAGTAGGCCTCAAATTGGAGAAGTGGAACAGTAATAATGGTAGGCCTATTTGATCACTCCTGGTTCACAGGAAGGGTTTCCAGGCCACCCTGACTTTAGGCAAATGACAGGCAAGGGAGCTTATTTTGGACACTGTCTTGTCCAGCGCCCCTCATAGAAACCTCCAGCTAGAGGTTATGATGAGTGTCTATGTGGAAAAGATGAGGGCCATATGGGAGTGTTTTCGTTTAAATTTTGGTCATTTGTGTGGCGATTGGAAGAAATCACTGGGTCTACCTGGGCTTGAACTCTTGTGTGAATCCACATAGAGACTGAGTTCTGGAACTGACCTCAGAGAAGAATTGCCATGAGTTTTGTTGGGATTTTAGGAGGCCACGCATGAAAGTAGCCCTTATAAACTTAGATCAAGGCCACAGAGCACTGGGAATCTCAGCCAAGATAATCCATGATTTTCTTCTTAAAGTCTTGGCAGCCATAGTTGAGAGTTAAAACACACATGTACCTCACATTGTAGACTTCAATTGGACTGGCTTCATGTCACCTTTTGTCCACTCTTTGGGAGGCCTTGCCTATGAGAGTTCTCCAGAGTTTCATTGAAATGAGCTTCCTCAACATTGAATGGTTTTTGAAACCCAACGTTCCTCCAACTTCATCCTCGAAAAATGGCTAGATAAACACCATGAAATTTTTGAAATTCCCATTACCAGGTGGCACTGGAGAATCTTTGGATGTCCTATTGCTGATCATGAGTGTATCAGACAGTGCCTTGACTGACTGGGTTTCATGAATATTGTGTAGAACAGAGATGCCAGTAAGTTGGAACCTGCAAATTAGTGGGCCTAGAGCAGTGGTGTGAAGGTGTGTGATAAAATATGTGTGGTGGGGCTATGTGGATCTGCCATTTGCTTCCAAATGGCTTGTGACTGACATGGTACAGCCAGGAGAACCTTCCATGTAAAGGCATCTTTTTATATAGGGAGATTTCAAGGCAATGTTCAGAATCAGGTTGCTATGGACAAAGGGGCAACCCATGTGGGATAAAATCCTGGTTGGTGCATTCACATGCAGACCGTGAGCTCCACATGTGACAGAACTCCCTCCAGCACTGTGTCCCAGTTGATCTCCTTGTATTTCATGAAGAAAATACCAAAGTCCCAGTGCAGCAGCAAGAACCACCACGAAAAGTGGAGGAGGACCAAATGGCTTCACAGTTCACACGGTGAGTCACTTAGCTCCCAGTGGCCATAGTTTAACTACAAAGAGAGTATTCGCACTGCTGCCTCATGTTCATTGGAAAATTAGAAACAATGTCCTCCAGGTCACATAGATGCAGACCCAGCTTTGATGGTCTCACTAGAAAGTAAGCTAAAGCTACTGACAACAACATATATTTCAAGTGCCCAACCTCAGAGGCAGTTTATCAAGAAGTCTTTAGGCCAGCAGAGCTCCATGTTTGTGGAGTGTTTACCATGTGCCTTACTTTTGGAAACTGCTCTACCACTTCCAAGGTTGTGAACTCCTGAGTATATTCCATTCCACATATGCATTCACAGATTTTCTAACTTTTCTCCTCTAATTGTGTCTTACTTGGGACGAAGTTAATGTCAAGGCATTGTTGTGGATGAGAGTGGGAAGATTTTTGTGTAGCACATATATGCATACACATTAGATTCATTTTCCAATTTTCCATTCAAAATACTTAATCCCTGACAGTAACTCATAAACTACTACACTCTGACTGCTAATCCTAATATGATGGAGAAAACTAAGCCAAACAGAATAGAAATACAAGCAGTTCAAAAAAGGCATGGTGTATAGTTGGACTTGCCATTTGCATTATGAAGGGTAGGTGTTATAAATCTAGTTAATTTTTAATTGAAATAGTTCTCCTTGTGTTTTTAAAGTTAATAAATATATAAATTCCTGTCTCCCTTTCTCTGTAGCCTATTCAGAACATGTAATTTTATATGCACATATAGAATCCTACCTGGTATCACATGTACATTCTTGTGAGGTGGCTGACTTGGCAGATACAAATTATGAGAAGAAATCACTCCTCCTAAACCCTGTTGGATCTTAAAATTCAACCTATGGGTGAGCTTCCTAGTTGAACAACATTAAACATAAATCCATGTTCAGTAAAAGAAATATTTTTGCATCTGTTGATGATATATATTTCATGATAAATTTCGATTGGCATATATATTGGTAATTTAATGTCTCTGAGTGTGTTTTTTTGTATATATATATATATATATATATATATATATATATATATATATATATTCTCCAGATTTTTCAAAATATGAAATATATGTGTCTTATATACACTCCCTAAATTCATTCATGTTCATGTATATGGATTTATAATCAAGTATTCACAAGATTATTCTCAGAAATATTCATCCACATGAAATACATATTTGTTTCCAGTACTGAAAACTAACTTCAGTTAATGTTGCATACAAATACTAATATTTGTACAGTAACTGACCCAGTTTAACATCAATGCAAGTAGATTACTATGGGACATGATGTGTATTTGGACGTTCATTTTTATTCAACACTGGTACATTATTATTTCTTCAATTTATGCACATCATAGGATATATATTTCATCCACAAATTAGCAAACTTATAGGCATTTGTTTCACTTTCAATAACTTCCTGCTTCAGAACACATGGATTCCTCCAGGTTTCTTGTCTGGTCTTTTCATGAGACTTCTTTCCAAACACATTATTTTCAACTTTCATAATCAGTTTTGAAGCAAAACTCACACACTTTTCATGACAAACCATAATCCTAATATAACGTTTAGATGTATAACTGGTTGGAATGAATGTATGTGTATCAATATAAGATTTCCTGTATATTTTCAGATATCAATTGAATCCATTATTAAATTTGGAACCCATTTTATTATTTATTCACAGTATTGCCTATTCATGCATTATCTCTATATTCATATCACAGGGTACACCTATTTGTACCCCCAATATTAATTTGTACATTTGGACACAGAAGCAATGGTCACACTTATTATTTTACCAATGTAAATGTCAGGCGAGCATCGGAGGAAGAGACTACCAGGGACTGTCTAATGCAACAGCCAAAAGTTTATGGGGGTCCAGCATGCTGGGGCTCAGAGCTCCCTTGAATAGAGGAGAGAGCCCTGAGAACAGCTTAAGCAGAGCTTATATACTTTCCTTGGAGAGGACAGGGAGGGAAGATTATTGATGGGTCAGGGCGAGTGGGTAGTTTGCGTGCAAATGGGTGAGGGAGTACATTCTGCAGTTTTGCAGTTGGTACAGCACATTCAGGGAACAAGATTAGCAAACAGTTCTCAAGATATCAACAGTGTTTTGTTAAGCATACCGTAAAACTGGAAGTGACAATTACCTATTTTATTTACCTTTCATTCCCCACTTTCTTTTGGTTACATTAAATCATAATAGTGATCATTGGGGATGTCACATTTTATGTCTGCTAGTGTGGTATATTGATTTCTGATTACCATAAGTTTAACTTGTCCAATTTGAGCTTGGAGAAAGGAAATTACACGGTTGAGCAAACAGGGTCCTACAGTTAGCAATAATGTGAGGATTATTAAGGGACCGGCCAGGGCTGATAAAAGCGTAGTTAACCAGGGGGACTCTGTGAACCAAGACTCAAACCACCCTTTTTGGGCCTCTCTCTCTTGTTGATGCTCTTCAATGCTTCTTCTCAATTTAATCATAGATTCTTTTACAACTCCAGTATGGTAGGCATAATAACAACATTCTTCCCTCAATGCAGGACAAAGGCCCCTTCTCTCATGAAGAGGAGGTCGAACCCTCGCCTGTTCTGTAAAACAACTTCAGAGAGAGAGGTTAAAGATTCTTGTAAAGCTGTGATGGTGGTTTTTTAATATCTTTAAGTTTTGGTGTATTGCTGCTTCTAATTGGGTCATTTGTTGTGTCCCATGGATTAGGGCAGTGGTACCTGTGCCCACCTCTGCAGCAACTACTATTCCTCATAGGATGGCTAAAGTGCAAGATACAGGTTGCCAGCAGAACCGGGTTGTATGCCCCCCTATTTGAAATTTAAATGATCCTGCCTCATGATAGAGCACTCGGGGAAACATCTGCACCATTACATAATTAATCACATCTGTTGATAATTCTATGAATAAACAATGTTTAAGTATATAGAATTATACTGTTGTAGGTATGGACAAGGCAAGGCACCTAAGATAGCACCGAAGACAGGGAAACAGTCCTATTTGGTTGCAACCGGATATAGAGGGCATTGCTTCTATTGTAATCAATTAATCCCCTGAATCCCAAGTTTAGGTAGTTTCAGAATTTTGTACCCAACATGTAAGAGAAAAGACTCAGAAATTTACAGTCTGCAGAAGTTCACAAAAAGCAGTTTTTGGTTCTGTTTTTATTTTCCTCTTCTCTGGGAAAGATAACTTTTTAAGGACATCTGGGAGGGGGAGAGCTTTTTTCTTCTCTTTTATTTTCTCCCTGCCAGCTGTTACCATGGAGCCCAGTTGGTAACTTCTTTATCTTGGAAATATAGCCATCTCTGGAAGCCTGAGCTCAAGGCCAGAGGCCTTGTTCACATATTTTGTGAAAAACTAGTAAGGGGGTGTCTAGCTTAGAAGTGCTGATTTTTCCAGCCAGTGGCCAAGTATAACAGAGCAACACGAAAAGAGGAAGTTTATGTACACTGAACTCTTTTATAGGGACTTTGTTGCTGAAAGTCCTAAAGTCAGCCACGATGAAGACTTCTGGAGAAGGCCATTTCAGATTTTTCTGTGGGCCTGGTACAGAGGGGAAGACGGGGAAGGCGGGGGGTGAGAGCAGTTCTGTGGTTCTGAGAATGAGGAAAAAGAGATATAAAAGAATAATGGGAAAAGGGTTTGGAATTTTCCTGGCAACAAAACGTGAGCAGTAGAACAGGTAGAGCAGATGGGAAGACAGGAGTGAGTATCCCAAAAAGCCTGTGAGGGACATTAAATTCTTAGTAACCTGTTTTTAGTGATGACAAAGCAACTTTAAAGGCCATTTTCATTACAACTTGGATAGGCGTCTGAGGGCACTCCTCAGCTGGTTTGAGCTTTGGGTTAGCTGGTAAGAGGACCTGGTGGGACCCGGTGTGGGCACTGACAGGAGAAGAGAGGAGTGAGTGGGTGGAAGGGTACCTCAGTACCTGCTACCTCAGCAAGGGGGCAATGGTCTGAGAACCAGCGGAGGTTTGGGTTTTTGATCTAGTAATTGGAGGGGAGAAATCAGGTTGTTGATGTGAGAGTGACAGGAGAGAGTCTGGAGCAGAAGGATCTATTGGAGAAACATAGTTCATGATGTGAGCAAAGGAGGGAAAAGGCATACACATAGGGGAATTTTCTTCCATCCTTTTGAGCACTTGCCGAAGTTGAAAAAGTCACACAGAATTTGAGGATCTAGACACCCCTCTGCGGGCCATCGGTTTTGGTTGTCTTATTGGTAATATGGCCAATGCTGTGAACTGAATTTGATGAGGAGTTTGGGTTCCACCAGGCAGCCCCTGTATGCTCACATCCCCATGACTTACGGAAGAAGACGGCTTTTCCCCCACACAGCCGTGGTTGTTTGTGGCTTTGATAGTCCACCGGGCAAACATAGTAATCTAGGCTAGCCAACCTGCATCAGACTTGCATGTCCCTACATCCATAATGTTTGTTTCCATTATCTATGGTACGGAAGAAATTTAATGAAATTTTAATGGGATCCTCTTCATCAGAGATATCCCAATTGGAAAGACGTATACTCAGCTGACAAATATCTGGGTGGAGAGATGGCCACCAGGTCCCTAAGGGGGCTGTATGCAAGACAGACCATACTTCTTGTCTAATAGGATTTGTGATCAGCCATCGCTGCTGAATGGGCTGATGATGGTTAGGACTAGTGGTGGCCAAGGGGAGAGTCTATAGCCTTATCCACATGGACAATATGCAATTTGAAAGGGTTACCAGTCTTTTCCACTTTCAAGCCAGAGTCTGGACAGGGCGCAGGCTTGAGATGAGAATTAGGATCCAGGAAGTGATTCCATCTACCTTTACCACTGTAGGTTTTATAAGTAGCACCTGGTATGGTCCTGTCCATCGGGGTTCCAGGGATGACACCTGAAGTCATCTTATGTAGACGAAGTCTCTTATTTGATATCGATGTGGAGTCTCCTCTTCACCAGGTTGGTAGGCAGTGGCCAGCTGGTTTGACAGGTATCGCTGAGTTCTTTCAAGAGCTTTAAGTTTGTCAAGCAAGGGGGTGTGGAAGGGATCGGTAGGTCTTAGAGTTGGGGTTAGGTCCTTACTGGAGGAGGGGCCCCATAGAGAATTTCATAGGAGGTGAGGTTACTCAAAGAAACAGAGGGAGTATTTCTTGCATGAAACAGTGCATAAGGCAGGAGCATAGTCCAACCTTTGATGCCCTCTCTAAGCTTAATTTCGTTAAGGTCTCTTTAATGGTTCAATTAATTTTTTTTAACCTGTCCTGATCTCTGGGGTCTATAAGCACAATGTAACTTCCAATTTATTCCCAGGGTCCTGGCTAACACCTTACTTACCTGGGCCATGAACGCCGGTCCATTATCAGACAATATACCCTTAGGTAGGCCGTATCATGGAAAAATATCTTTCAGGATTTTTTACCACCATTTGTGCCTTTTTTTGTGTGGAAGGCTTCAATCCATCCTGAAAATATATCTACAAACACTAGGAGATATTGAAGTCCATACCTCGCTAGCTTAATTTCAGTAAAGTCCACTTCCCAGAATTGTCCTGGTCTGGTTGTTCATAGGTGCTATTTTGCAGGAAGCTTGGAAGGGTAAGCATTAACCTATTGACAGAACGGACAGGGTTTTGTTACCCGTTCAGTTATGTCCTTTCGCTGTGAGTCGGTTAGTGGAAAACTCTGTTCTTGATCCTTCAGGAATGCCTGCAGTTTCTTTGAACCAAGGTGTGTGAATTGATGTACATTTTTAACGTAGTGTAGGGATTTCTGAAATTGCAGGCTTGGCTCAGTGAACTTGAGGAGTTCAGTGCCAGTGTTGTTAGATGTTATCAAAAGCTTGCTGGTGCTCAGGGGTCCATTGGAATTGGGCATCTCCCTTTAACAGCGGGTATAAAGGAGAAGTTAAGGACGCAAACACAGGAATCCATAACCTGCAAAACCCAGTAGTCCCAAGAAACTCTCTGTGTTGTCTGCTGCTGGGGGGGGGTGTATCTGCACAACCGTTTGTTTTCTGGGCTCAGTGAGCCATCGTTTACCACCCCTAAGGGAATAGCCCAGGAAGACTACTTCTTGCTGGCAAATTTGGGGTTTTTTGGAAGAAGCTCTATACCCGAGTTGAGCAAGCTTATATAATAGTGCTTGGTTCCCAGACTCACAGTTTTCCTTGGTGTTGGCTGCAGTAGCAGGTCATCCACGTATTGAAGCTGGGTGACTTCAGGGTGCATAGGTCTGAAGTTGTTGACATCTCTGTGGAGGGCTTCATCAAAGAGAGTGGGGGAGTTTTTGAACCCCTGTGGGAGTCTAGTCCATGTTAGTTTACCATACGTTCCGGTTTCTGGGTCTACCCACTCAAAAGCAAACAGCAACTGACTGTCTTTATGCAGAGGCATGCAATAGATAGCATCTTTATGTCCATACCATTTCTACTCAGGGTTCAGAGTGATAAGCAGATTGTATGAATTATTTACCATGGGGTGAATTTCCTGCACTCTGTTGTTGATCTCTCTTAGGTCTTGTATGGGGGATAGTCCCCAGTTCCTGGATTTTTTACCGGTAGCAGGGGAGTGTTCCAGGACAGGGCCTTAGGACCCTAAGGCCAGATATTTCTGAATATGGGGCCTTATCCCATCTTTACCTTTTTTGCTCAGAGGATGTTGTTTGACATTGATTGGGGAGGCTGCGGTTTTTAACTCCACTGTTCTTGGAGGTTGTTTCATGGCTAGGCCTAACCCAACAATTTTGCCCAGGCATCTGGTAATCTGTTATCCATTTCTGGGGTAGCTTGCCTGTTTGATCAGTCTTGGGGTGTGTGAAAAGTGGATGTTCATCTTCGACTGACATTTATAAAGCCATGACTATAGGAGTTTTTAATGAAGGATTTAGAAATTTCATTTTGGGGCCTTCGGGGTTAAAAGTTGTTTTGGCCCGGAGCTTACTGAGCAGATCTCTGCCCATCAATGGGGCCAGGCATTCTGGGATTACTAGGAAGGAATGTTGGATTTTGTCTTTCCCCATGTCCATGGTCCTCTTAGTTGTCTAAGTCTGATATTTACTGCTGTTAGCCCTTTGAACTAGAGATCTTTTATTTGATAGAGGGCCCAGTGGGGCCTTAAGGGCTGAGTATACTGCTGCTGTATCCACTTCAAAGTTTATGGGGTCCCCTTCACTTCAAAAGTTACCCTGAGCTCGGGGAAGGGATCTGAGCCCCGACATTCTTAGTCAACCTCCAGAGTCAGAAAGGCTGTCTGGCGTGGCTTTCTCTTTCTAGGGCACTCTTTGGCTCAGTGTCCTTTTTCTTTACAGTAGGCACATTGATCTGAGGCCAAAGGTGGCCTCTGGAGGGGACCCAGGTATCACTTCTTGTCTCCCTGTTTCTTAATTTCTGGCCTATTTATTGTTGTGACCAGGACATTAGTTAATACCTTAATCTGTCTTTTTCATCTCTCATCCTCCCTTTGCTCCCTTTCGTTCTCTCTGTTTCTCTCTTATAGGATACTTTCTCGGCTACTCTGACTAAATCTCTCAAAGTCATATCTTGTAATCCATCTAAGTATTGTAACTTTCTTTTAATATCCAGATCAGCTTGCCCAATGAAGGCCATCATGGCATATGCCTTTTGATCCTCTGCCTGAAGATCGAAAGGAATATATCTCCTATATGCCTCCATAATTCTCTCTAGAAACATAGAGGGATGTTCATCAGGCCCTTGAATAATCTCTCTTACCTTGGCCAAATTATTTGGTTGCCTAGCGGCCGGTTGGAAACCCACTATTAGGGCCCGGCAATAAGTGGACAGATGCTCCCTACCTTCAAAGGTGTCGGGGTCCCAGTTGGGTAAGTTCAAGGGGAAGCCGGCTTTGATTATGTTGGGAAGTTGTGTTGGTCACCCATCTGGTCCGAGGCTATTTTTTTTTCTAGCTTCCAGGAAGTTTCTCTCTCATTCCTCTGTCATGAAGAGAATCCCTAGGATTTGTTGGCAGTCATCCCAAGTAGGCAGGTTTGAAAACGCCAGGGAGTTCTTTGAGTTCTTTTTGCCAGGCCAGCTTCCTCCAGGGAAGGAGGGGCTGTGTGTGTGACAAGGGGGAGTCATTTGGTGGGCGCTGGGCTGGCCTAGCTTCCTCCAGTGGCGGAGAGGCTGAGTCAGCAGCAGGGGAATCACTTAGAGGTTGTTGGGGGTTGGTGGACGAGGGCAGCGGATAAGAAGGCGAGGAGAGTCCAGTAGAGTCTTGAGACTCAGGGAGAAGAGAGGGTGGAGGAGGAGGAGCAGAGGGTTTGAGAGATAGAATCATGGTGGAAGGAGTAGGAGCGGGGGCAGAGACAAGGAAAAGCTTCACCCATGGAGGAGGAGATTTGCAGAGGTCCTGCAAAGTTGAGATATATGGCTGTTGATCTGGATGTCCATGTGGCCCCGGTTGAAATACAAAATCTCTGACTTTTCGAATTAGTGGGACGTAGATGTTTCTAGGGGCTATCCAACTCCAAAAGTGGGTCATTCTGAGGCACAGAGGGTCTGCCAGGTCCAGCGATTTACTGAAAAAGAAAGATTCTGGGCCCTTAAGCGGACTTTGTTCCAGTGATCAAGGGTCAGGAAGAGAGGTGTTGAAGTTCTCTGTCCCAAAATGAGAGATACACAAACAGTGAAAGCAACGACACACTACACTGACAAGACAAGACAATAAAGTCAGGCATTGGACGTCCAATACTGAGGCCAGGCCTGAGTAGCCCGCAAAACCTGATGGGCTGGCAATACCGAATCCGAAGCAAAATATCACTGAGTCAAGGAGACTATTGTTCCTCGATTTCCTGAGTCCTCTGGGGCATCCCCCAGGGACGTGGCCTGTGGCTCTGTGACACGTATGTCAGCCTCTGTCAGAGAGAGCTCACGCTCATCACCCATAGCCATTTTGCCAAGCCCTAACCTGAAACCTAAAACCAAAAAGAGTTGCCTTACTTACCCTGAAAGGAGCCCCTTGGGGATCTTTCATCCGCCGCTGTCGGATCTTGCTGGTGCCTCCAGATGTAAAGGTCGGGCAAGCATCGGAGGAAGCGACCACCAAGAGAATGTCTCCTTCAACAGTAAATGGTTTATTATGGGTCCAGCATTCTGGGGCTCAGAGCTCACTTGAATAGAGCAGAGAGCAATGAGAACAGCTTAAGCAGAGCTTATATGCTTTCCTTGGAGAGGGCAGGGAGGGAAGTTTATTGATTGGTCAGGGCAAGTGGGTGATTTGCGTGCAAACGGGTGAGGGTATACATTTGCAGTTTGGCAGTTGGGGACAGCACATTCTGGAAACAAGATTAGCAAACAGTCCTCAAGACTTCAACAGTGTTTTGTTAAGCATACAGAAAAACAGTAAGTAACAAGTACCTATTTTATTAACCTTTCACCAAAGCCTAATGGAAAGTGAGCATGGATTACTAAACACATCCATGTCCAGGTTGCCTAATGCTCTCAAATCAATCCTATTGGTGACTACATATTTGTTTCTTCTTAAGATAATATATTCAACCTCAACCCTCTTGAAAATGACTAATCCTATCAGTCACTTTATATTTTGTCTGATTTCCTAATGTCTATTGATATCTGCTTTCCTACATATTTTCCCCAGTTCATCATTGTGACTGACTCTTCACATGTGCTGACATTTACATTCACTCTCTATCCGAAACCCTATTGCTAAAGAACTTTTGGTCCAAATCCTATATTACTCTTTTTTCTAACATACCGACTATCTTCCTAATCCTAAAGACTATCCCTTTTTGACTGGATGATCACTTCGACAATCAATCATCCAAGGTACAAGGTCCTATGCCATTGTATATTGATTTATCTGAGACATCTTTGCAGAACATAATTCAAAGCTAAGTATCCCAATCAACAGCCCAATGCCCTTCCTGGATTCAAATCTTATCTAGATTTCTGTTTTCAAACTTATATTTCACCAATATATTCTTGTAAATATCGCAAGTTCCCAATACCATTATTCATTAAGCAGAATGATTCCTAATTCAAATCAAACATGTTATTAAGCCTAACCATACATTGTTCCCTCAAACTAACTTTACAGAAGAGCCGAGACAGAGTTTGTCTTACAATACAGTAATGTAGGGGCTCTTCCACCTGCTGAGAACATCAAAGGACCATGCAGAAATTATACCCTTAAGAAGTTGCAGGCAGCTATGAAGGACCTAAGAGGGAAAAAGTCATATTCCATGGCAAACAACCGGGTCAGTATGAAGAGATGTGTTTGAATCAGCCTCTCCTTTCTTAATGTAGAGAACTGATCAAACCATGCCTGTGTGGAGAGCTGTTTCCAGGTGCCTATGGTTGATATACCATTCTAACTTGTGAAAGTGTCAAAGGATGTAGGGGCAGCCTCCATTTCATGGGACCTTTCGAAGCAACTGTTAGGACAAAGTGGTGGCCAATGTAGTGACCTCATTCAGTTCCTGAAGGAAGTGACCTCACCTCTCTTCCTTGGTCATCAAAAAATCTGAAATTGTGATGCAGGAAGCCAGGCACCCAGAGCCAGTCCCAGTCCCAGTCCCAGTGGTCTCACTTGTTTGGATTTACCAAGGACAGAGTCAGTCTTCCTTGGTACCGACTGATATGAGCATTGTCAAATGGCAGAAGATCTCTGAAGAGGGGCCTTTCCTGAGAAAGCAGGTATTGGTTCACCACTGGCTCCTGACAACTTCACAGAGTTGGCAAAGGAGACCAGATCTGAGAAAGGGCAGGCCATTTCAGGGGAACATAGTATGGCCCACCAGTTAGAGGACACTCCGGATAGTCACAGACCTACTTGGGTTAAGGAGGTGCCTTTGTGGGTGTGGAGTGAGTTTGTGGTTTTCTCTCATGTTCTGAGAATAGGTAGGAAAGGCTGTTTGTTTGGGTTGGAGTGGCCTTTTTCTAGTAAGTCGTTTGACAAGGCTAGTGTTTCTATGTCTGAGTATCCCACTGTGTCCGTGGTTGTAGACATTAGAAAAGAGAAGGCATCAAAGGATGTGTCCTGTCTAGTAGAAAACTTCCCAGCATTCATCCTGCCTAATTAAAGAATGGACTGTGGTTTGCCTTATGGATGGGCAACACCTACTAAATTCCTAAGTTCCTGTTTTCTTCCTGAATTCTGGCCACTCTCCAGAATAGGCTCATGGTTTTGTTTCCAAGATATGTACCACCTCCAAGCTCTGAGACATGTCTATATACTTGATAGCTGTAGAGAATGGGAACATCTTAGAAAACTCAGATATCAGTGTGACCAGTAAATTTTCAGTGGAGAAATCCTGCTTTGGTTCATTTGCTTACCTATGGTTCTGTTGTCCTGAATGTCGGGAAGGTCTTTGCCTCAGGCCACCCCTTTGTGAAGCCTGAAGAAAACAATTTTCAAATGGAAATGAATGGGCATCACCTGTGGTTCTTTGCTTAATTGCTTGTAAAAGGATGTGTCTAAATCAGCCTCTTGGCCCTGTATGAGGTTGTGGCTTAGATTCTCAGCACATGATGGATCTAAGGATAGATTCCATGTGTGCAATCAAAACCAAAATGGCCAAAAATCTGTCATTGTTGATCAGTCTCTTGCCTTCCTCTGTTAGGATTCTGACCTCTGTCAAGTGAGAATAGGGATCCTTTAAGTCAAATGAGTTCTTTGAAGAACTGCAGAGGTGCTTGTGTTTTCTTGTGACTCCAAATCACTTAAAGAATCTATCCCTGAGAGTCAGTAGGACTCAAATTGAAGAAGCAGAGCAGTATTCATGGCAGGCCTATTGGATCACTCCAGGTTCACAGGAAGGGTGACGATGCCACCCTGACTTTAGGCAAATGAGGGGCAAGGAAGATTATTTTGGACACTCTCTTGGGATGCGTCCCACATGAAAAACTCTAGCCAGAGGTAATGATGAGTGTCTATATGGAAGAAGGTAAGGACCATGTGGGAATGTTTTGGTTTTAAGTGTAGTCATTCATGTGGCAGTTGGAAGAGATGACTGGATCCACCTGGGCTTGAACTCTGGTGTCATTCCCCTTAAACACTGAGTTCTGGATCAATCATCAAAGAAGTATTGCCATGAATTGTGTTGGGAATTTAGGAGGCCACGCATGAGAGTCTCCGTTGGAAACTGAGATCTAGTCCTAGGGTGGCTTTCCACAGAGCACTGGGAATCTCAGCCAGGATATCACATTATTTTATTCTGAAAGACTTGGAAGCCATATTTGCTAGTCAAAACACACATGGACCTCAATTGTAGACCTCGATGGGCCTGGATTCATGTGACCTTTAGGCCACTCTTTGGGAAGCCTTGCCTGTGAGAGTTCTCCAAAGCTTTCATTGAAATGAGCTTCCTCACCATTGAATGATTCCTGAATGATTTGAAAGCCATAGTGCTTCCAACTTCATAATTGAAAATTTGCTAGATAAATACCATGAAATTTTTGAAATTCCAATGACCAGGTGGCAATGAAGAACCTTTGGATGTCCTGTTGCTGATCACGAGTGTACCAGACAGTGCCTTGATTGACTGGTTTTGATGAAAATGGTGTAAAACAGAGATCTCAGTAATTTGGATCCTGCTGAGTAGTGGGCCTAGAGCAGTAGTGAGCAAATGTGTGATAAAACATCTGAGGTGGGGCCATGTGGATCTGCCATTGGCTTCCAAATGGCTTGTGACTGACATGGTGCAGCGAGCAGACCCTTATATGTAAAGGCAACTTGTTATATGGAGAGGTTTCAGGGCAATGTTCAGAATCAGGTTGCTATGGTCAAGGGGGCATCCTATGTGGTATACAAGCCCTGTTGGTGCATTCTCCTGCAGACCCTGATCCACCACACGTGACAGAACTCGCTGCAGCTCTGTGTCCCAGTTGAACTCCTTGTATTTCGTGAAGCAAATACCAAACTCCGAGTGCAGCAGGAAGAAACATTATGAAAAGTGGAGGATGATGAAATGGCTTCGCAGTCCACATGGGGAGACACTTAGCCCCCAGTGGCCACAGATTACCTACAAAGCAAGAATTCAGCACTGCTGCTTCATGTTTATTGGAAAATTATAAACCATGTCCTCCAGATCACAGAGATGAAGACCCAGCTTTGATGGTCTCACTAGAAAGGAAGCTAAAGCTCCTGACAGCAACATATATTTCAAGTGCCCAACCTAAAGGCAGTTTCTCCAGACGTCTTTAGGCAGGCAAATCTTCATGTTTGTAGAGTTTTTACACTGTCCCTTACTTTTGGAAACTCCTCTACAATCTCCAAGGTTGTGAACCCTAAGCATTTTCAATTTCAGATATGTATTCAAAGATTTTCTAACTCTTCTCCTCTAATTGTGTCTTACTTGGGGTGAAGGTAATGTCAAGGCATTGTTCTGAATGAGAGTGGGAAAATTTTTTTGTAGTACACATTTGCATACACATTGATCCGTTTTCCAATTTTCCATTCGAAATACTGAATCCCTGACACTAACTCATACCCTACTAGACTCTGACTACTAATCCTAATATGATGGAGAAAAATACCCCAAAAGAATGAAAATACAAGCAGTTCAGAGGAAGCATGGTGTATAGTTGGACTTCCCTCTTGCATGATAAAGGGTCGGTTTTATAAATCTACTCAATTTTTAATTGAAATAGTCCTCCATGTGTTTTTTTTAAAGAGAGAGTGAGAGAGGAGAGAGAGAATTCTATAATATTTATTTTTTAGTTATCGGTGGACACAACATCTTTGTTTTCACGTGGTGCTGAGAATCGAACCCATGCCGCACGCATGCCAGGCGAGCACGCTACCACTTGAGCCACATCCGCAGCTCTCTCCATGCGTTTTTAAAGTTAACAAATATGTGAATTCCTGTCTCCCTTTCTCTGTAGCCTACTCAGCACTTGTACTTTTTATATGCACATATAGATTCCTACTTGGTATCACACATATATTTTTATGAGTTGGCTGACTTGGCAGAAACAAATTGTAAGAAGAGATCAGTGCTCCTAAACGCTGTTGGAACTGAAAATTCAAACTATGGGTGAGCTTCCTATTAGAACAATATTATACATAAACCCATGTTTAGTAAAATAAATATTTTTGCTTCTGTGGATGATATATATTACATGATGAATTACGATTGGCATATATATATTGATACTTTTTAATGAATTTTTGTGGTTTTTTTTGTATATATATATATATATATATATATATACACTCTACAGATTTTATAAAATATGAAATATATGTGTCTTATATACACTCCATAAATTCATTCATGTTCATGTATGTGGATTTATAATCAACATTTCACAAGATTATTCTCAGAAATAATCATCTACCTGAAATACATATTTGTTTCCCAGTGCTGAAAACTAACTTCAATCAATGGTGCTTACAAATCCTAATATTTCTGCAGTAACTGACCAAGTTTAACATCAATGCAAATAGATTCCTAGGGGACATGATGTCTATTTTGACGTTCATTTTAATTCAACACTGGTACATTACTATTTCTTCAGTTTTTGCACATCATAGGATATATATTTCATTCACAAGTTCACAAAATTATAGGAATTTGTTTCACTTTTAATCACTTTCTGCTTCAGAACACATGTATTCCTCCATGTTACTTGACTGGTCTTTTCATGAGACTTCTTTCCAAACACATTATTTTCGATTTCCATAATCAATTTTGAAGCTAAACCCACACACTCTTCAAGATAAACCATAACATTAATATTACCATTAGATGTATAAGTGGTTGGAATAAATGTGTGTATATCAATATAAGATTTCCTGTACATTTTCACATTTCAATTCAATCCATTATTAAAGTTGGAACCAGGTATGTTATTTATTCACAGTATGGTCTATTAATGCATTATCTCTATATTCATAGACACAGTGTACACCTCTTTGTTCCCCCAATACTAATTTATACCTCTTCAAAACATTGCTCCCAGAAATGGTAGAAGAAATATTCATGTCACCTTATCTATCTATATGTGTGTGTGTGTGTGTGTGTGTGTGTGTGTGTGTGTGTGTATATATATATATATATATATATATATATATATATATATATATATATATATATTTCTTTTTTTATCACAGTAATATTCTGGACACAAAAAACAAAGGTCACACTCATGATTGTATCAAAGCCTAAATGGAAAGTGAGCATGAATTACTAAAAACAACCATGTCCAGGTTGCCTAATGCTCTCAAATGTAAATCCTATTGGTGACTACATATTTGTTTCTTTCTAAGATTATATATTCAACTTCAAGGCTGTTGAAAATGTCTAATTCTATCACTCAGTTTATACTTTGCCTGATTTCCTTATATCTCTATTGATATCTGCTTTCCTACATATATTCCGCAGTTCATCATTGTGTCTGACACTTCACATATGCTGACATTTACATTCAATGTCTACCCGAGACCCTATTGCTAAAGAAATTTTGGTCTAAATCCTATACTCACTTTTATTTCTAAACCTACTGACTATCTTCCTAATCTTACTGATTATTGCTTTTTGACTCGATGTTCTCTTCGACAATTAATCATCCAAGGTATAAGGTCCTAAACCATTGTATTTCAATTTATCGGAGACATATATGCAGAACATAATTCAAACCTAAGAATCCCACTCAAGGACCCAATGCCCTTCTGACTTCGAATCTTACCTAGATTTCTGTTTTCATACTTACATTTCACCTATATATTCTTGTAAATATCACAGGTTCCCAATACCATTATTCATGTGGCAGAGAGATTCCTAACCCAAATCAAACATGTTATTAACCCTAAACATACACTCTTCCCTCAATCTAACTTTACAAAAGAGGAGGGACAGAGTTAGTCTTACAATACAGGAATGTAGGGGATCTTCCACCTTCTGAGAACATCAAAGGTCCATGCAGAAATGATCCCTGGAGAAGATGTAGGCAGCTATGAAGGACCTGATAGAGGAAAAGTCATCTTTTATGGTAAACAACCTGATCATGATGAATGGATGTGTCTGAATCAACCTCTATCTTCTAAATGTAGAGAAGATGGACCAAATCAGGCCTGTGTGGAGAGCTCTTCCCAGGTGCCAATGGTTGATATACCATTCTAACTTGTGAAAGTGTGACAGAAAGTAGGGACAGACTCCATCTCATGGGACCCTTAGAAGTAACTGTTAGGACAAAGAGGTTGCCAAGGCAGTGACCTCATTCAGTTCCTGAAGGAAGTAACCTCACTGCACTTCCTTGGTGATGGAACTCTCTGAACTTGGGATCCAGGAAGAGAGGCACCCAGAGCCAGTTGCAGTCCCAGTCCCTGTGGTCTCACTTGTTTCAATTTACCAAGGACAGAGTCAGTCTTTCTTAGTACCAACAGATGTGAGGATGGCCAAATGCCAGGAAAACTCTGAAGAAAGGCCTTTCCTGAGAAAGCAGGTATTGGTTCACCGCTGGCTCCTGACAACTGCACAGAGTTGGCCAAGGAGACCAGATTTGAGATACAACAGGCCATTTTTGGCGAATATAGTATGGCCCACCATTCAGAGGACACTCCACAAAGGAGGTGCCTTTGTGGGTGTAGGTGTGTGTATGGTTTTTTTCTCAGGTTCTGAGAAGATGTAAGAAAGGCTGTTTGTTTGAATTGGCGTGGACTGTTTCTAGTAAGTCCTTTGACAAGGCGAGTGCTTCTATGTCTGTGTATCCCACTCTGTCCGTGGTTGTAGACATTAGAAAAGAAAATGCATCAATGGATGTGTCCTGTCTAGGAGAAAGCTTCGCAACATTCATCCTGCCCGATTTATTAATGGACTGCGGCTTTCCTTATTGAAGGGCAAAACCTGCTATCTTCCAAAGTTTCTGTTTACATCCTGAATTCTGGACACTCTCCAGAATTGCCTCATTGTTTTGTGACCAAGATATGTACTACCTCAAAGCTATGTGATATGGCTATGTACTGGATAGCTGAAGGGAAAGGCGAGCATCTAGGAAAACTCAGATATCAGTGTGACCAGGAAAGTCTCAGTGGAGAAACCCTGCTTTGTGCGTTTTGTTTACCTATTGTTCTGTTGCCCTGAATTTCAGGAAGGTTTTTGCCTCAGACCACTCCTTTGTGAATATGAATTCAATCCATTATTTAAAGTGGAACCAGCTATACTATTTATTCACAGTATGGTCTATTCATGAATTATCTGTATATACATAGACACAGGGTACAGCTTTTTGTACAACCAATACTTATGTATATGTCTTCAAAATATTACTCACAGAAATGGTGAAAGAAATACTGATGTCACCTAATCTACATATACATTTTATCACAGTAATATTCTGGACACAAAATGCAAAGTTCACACTTATTATTGTACTAAAGCCTAAATGGAAAGTGAACATGGATTACTTCCATGTTCAGGTTGCCTAATGCTCTCAAATATCAATCCTATTGGTGACTACATATTTGTTTCTTCCTAAGATTATATATTCAAAATCAACCCTGTTGAAAATATCTAATCATATCACTCACTTTATACTTTGCCTGATTTTGTAATATCTCTTTTTTTAATGTTAGGATGAGCCAATTTAGTACTTTTTAAAATTTTTATTTTTTTCATCTTTCATAAATTTGATTCAAGTGAGTTATGCATTTCCATTTTTACCCCAAATACAGATTGCAGAATCACATCAGTTACACATTCACAATGTTTACATAATGCCATATTAGTGACTGTTGTATTCTGCTGACTTTCCTATCCCCTACTATCCCCCCTCCCCTCCCCTTTCATTTTCCCTCTCTACCTCATCTGTTATTGTTCCGTTCTCTCCCTTCCCCCCCCTTTCCCCTCACAACCTTGTATATGTGATTTCGTATAACGATGAGGGTTTCCTTCCGTTTCCATGCAATTTCCCTTCTCTCTCCCTTTCCCTCCCATCACTTGTCTCAGTTTAATGTTAATATTTTCCTCATGCTCTTTCCCTCTGTTCAGTTCTTACTTGTTCTCCTTAAATCAAAGAAGACATTTGGCATTTGTTTTTTAAGGATTGGCTAGCTTCACTTAGCATAATCTGCTCTAATGCCATCCATTTCCCTGCAAATTCCATGATTTTGTCATTTTTTAGTGCTGCATAATACTCCATTGTGTATAGATGCCACATTTTTTTTTATCCATTCATCTATTGAAGGGCATCTAGGTTGGTTCCACAGTCTGGCTTTTGTGAATTGTGCTGCTATGATCATTGATGTGGCAGTATCCCTATAGCATTCTCTTTTATGGTCCTCAGGGAATAGTCCAAGGAGGGCGATAGCTGGGTCAAATGGTGGTTCCATTCCCAGCTTTTCCAGGAATCTCCATACTGCTTTCCATAATGGCCGCACCATTTTGCAGTCCCACCAGCAATGTACAAGTGTACCCTTTTCCCCACATCCTTGCCACCACTTATTATTGTTTGACATCCTAATGGCTGCCAATCTTACTGGAGTGAGATGGTATCTTAGGGTGGTTTTGATTTGCATTTCTCTGACTGCTAGAGAAGGTGAGAATTTTTTCATGTACTTATTAATTGATTGTATGTCTTCTTCTGAGAAGTGTCTGTTCAGGTCCTTGGCCCACTTGTTGATTTTGTAATATCTCTATTGATATCTGCTTTCCTACATATTTTCCCCTGTTCATCATTGTGACTGACCCTTCAAGTGGGCTGATATTTACTTTCACACTTTAACCCAAACCCTATTGCTAAAGAACTTTTGTTCCAAATCCTATACTCACTCTTTGTTAACCTACCGAATATCTATCTAATCCTACCGACTATCCCTTTTTGACTGGATGTTCTCTTCGAATTTTAATCATCCAAGGTACAAGGTCCTATGCCATTGCATATCGATTTATCTGAGATATCTGTGCACAACATAAATCAAAGCTAAGTGTCCCAATGAAGGGCCCATTGCCTCTCTGGGCTTCAAAATTACCTAGACATCCTTTTTTCATTTATATATTTCACCTCTATATTTTTAAAAATATCCCAGGTTCCCAGTACCATTATACATCCAGCAGAATGATTTCTAACATCAAACATTTTATTAACCCTAACAATACACTGTTCCCTCAATGTAAATTTAATGAAGAGCAGGGACAGAGTTGGTCTTACAATACAGGAATGTAGGGGATCTTTCACCTGTTTAGAACCACAAGTTCAATGCAGAAATGATCCCTGGAGAATATGTAGTCAGCTATGGAGGACCTGAGAAAGCAAAAGTAATCTTCCATGGCAAAATACCTGGTCAGGATGACGGGATGTGTCTGAATCAGAACCTCTCTTCTCAATGTAGAGGAGATGGACCAAACCAGGCCTGTGTGGAGAGCTATTACCGGGTACCAGTCCCAGTGGGTTCACTTGTTTGGAATTACCAAGGACAGAGTCAGTCTTTCTTTGTACCTACTGATGTTAGAATGGCCAAAAGCCAGGACAGCTCTGAAGAGGGGCCTTTCCTGAAAAAGCAGGTAGTGGCCCACTGCTGGCTCCTGACAACTTCATAGAGTTGGCCAAGGAGACCATATTTGAGACAGGACAGGACATTTCGGGGGAACATTGAGTGGCCCACCAGTCAGAGGACACTCCATAGAGTCACAGACCTACTTAGGGTAAGGAGGTGCCTTTGTGGGTGTGGTTGTGAGTTTGTGATTTTGTCTCATGTTGTGAGAATAGGAAGGAAAGGTGGTTTGTATGGTTTGGAGTGAACTGTTTCTTGTAAGTCGTTTGAAAAGGCGAGTGATTCTATGTCTGTGTATCCCATGGTGTCCGTGGTTGTAGACATTAGAAAAGAGAGTGCATCAATGGATGTTTCCTGTCTAGTAGAAAGCTTCCCATTTCATCCTGCCCAATTTATGAATGGATTGCGGCTTTACTTAAAGATGGGCATAACCTACTACATTCCTAATTTCCAGGTTTCTTCATGAATTCTGTTCACTCTGCAGGATAGGCTCATGGTTTTGTGTCTAACATATGTACCACCTCCAAGCTCTGTGACATGGTCATGTACTGGATAGCTGAAGGGAATGGCGAGCATCTCAAAAAACTCAGATATCAGTGTGACCAGGAAATTCTCAGTGGAAAAACCCTGCTTTGGGCATTTTGCTTATATATTGTTCTGTTGAACTGAATGTCAGGAAGTTCTTGCTCTGGCCACCCCTTTGTGAAGCCTGAAGTAAACAGTTTTCAAATGGAAATGAATGGGCATCACCTGTGGCTCTTTGCTTAATTGCTTTGGAAAGGGATGTGTCTGAATTAGCATCTTGGCCCTGTGTGAGTTTGTGGCTTAGATTCTCAGCACCAGATGGATCTAAAGAAAGATCCCATGTGTGCATCTAAAACCAAAATGGCAAATAGACCAGTCATTGTGGATAAAGTCTCGCTTTCCTCTGTGAGGTTCCTGACCTCTATCAAGTGAGAATAGGGATCCTTTGTGTCAATTGAGTTCTTCAAAGCCCTGCAGAGGTGCTTGGGTTTTCTCATGACTCTAATTCACATAAACAATCTATACCTCTAACTCAGTAGGCCTCAAATTGAAGAAGCGCTGCAGTATTAACGGCATGCCTATTTGATCACTCCTGGTTCACAGGAAGTATGTCCAGGCCACCCTGACTTTAGGCAAATGAGGGGCAAGGGAGCTTATTTTGGACACTGTCTTGGACTGCGCCCCTCATGGAAACCTCCAGCCAGAGGTTATGATGAGTATCTATATGGAAACAGATGAGGGCCATGTGGGAGTGTTTTGGTTTTAATTGTGGTCATTGTGTGGCAGTTAAAGGAGATGCCTGGGTCCACATGGGCTTGAACTCTGGTGTGATTACACTTAGAGAGTGCATTCTGGATCTGATCTCAGAGAACTTGTGCCATGTATTGTGTTGGGATTCTAGGAGGGCACGCATGAGAGTCTCCCTTGGAAACTGAGATCTAGGCCCAGGGTGGCTTTCCACAGAGCACTGGGAATCTCAGCCAGGATATCACATGATTTTTTTTTTCTGAAAGACTTGGCAGGCACGGGTGACAGTCAAAACACACATGGACCTCACATTGTAGACCTCAGTGGGTCTGATTTTATGTGACATTTTGGCCACTCCCTGGGAAGCCTTGTCTGTAACAGTTCTACAGAGCTTTCATTGAAATGAGGTTTCTCATCATTTAATGGTTCCTGTACGAATTGAAATCCACAGTGCCTCCAACTTCATCCGTGAAAAATGGCTAGATAAATACAATAAAATTATTGAAATTTCCATGACCAGGTGGCACTGTAGAAAATTTGGAAAACCGGTTGCTGATCATGAGTATACGAGACAGCACCTTGATTGACTAGGTTTCATCAAAATGGTGTAGAACAGAGATGCCAGTAAATTGGAGCCTGCTGAGTAGTGGGCCTAGAGCAGTGGAGGGGGGGTGTGTGATGAAACATCTGTGGTGGGGCCATGTTGATCTTCCATTGGCTCCAAAATGCCTTGTGACTGACATGGTACAACCACCAGACCCTTATATGTAACGGCATCTTGTTATATAGAGAGGTTTCAGGGAAATGTTGAGAATTATGTTGCTATGGTCAAGGGGAAAAGCTTTGTGGAATAGAAGCATTGTTGGTATATTCTCTTGCAGACCCTTACCCACCACACGTGACAGAACTCCCTCAAGCACTGTGTCCCAGGTGATCTTTTTTTACTTCATAAGCAAATACCAAACTCCCAGTGCAGCAGCAAGAAACACCAGGAAAAGTAGAGGATGACCAAATGGCTTCACAGTCCACACGCAGAGACACTTAGGCCCCAGTGGACACAGTTTACCTACATAGAGAGAATTCAGCACTGCTGCCTCATGTTCATTGGAAAATATGAAACCATGTCCTCCAGGTCGCATAGATGCACACCCAGCTTTGATGGTCTCAGTACAAAGAAAGCTCCTTACGAAAACATATATTTCAAGTGCCCAACCTCAGAGGCAGTTTCTCAAGAAGTCTTTAGGGCAGCAGAGCTCCATGTTTGTGGAGTGCTTACCCTGTCCCATACTTTTGAAAACTCCTCTACGACCTCCAAGGTTGTGAACTCATGAGAATATTCATTTCCAGATATGTATTCACAGAATTTTTAACTCTTCTCCTCTAATTGTGTCTTACTTGGGACGAGGGTAATGTCTAGGCATTGTTCTGAATGAGAGTGGGAAGATTTTTATGCAGCATATATTTGAAATACTAAATCCCTGACACTAACCCATTCCCTACTAGACTCTGACTACTAATCCTAATATGATGGAGAAACATAGCCCAAACAGAATAGAAATACAAGCATTTCAGAGGAGGCAGGGTGTATAGTTGGACATGCCTTTTGAAATATATAGGGTAGGAGTTATAAATCTAGTCAATTTTTAATTGAAATAGTTCTACATGTGTTTTTAAAGTTAACAAATATATGAATTACTGTCTTCCTTTCTCAGTAGCCTATTCAGCACATGTGTTTTAATATGCACATATAGAATCCTACCTGGTGTCACACGTACATTCTCGTGAGGTGGCTGACATGGCACATACAAATTGTGAGAAGTGATCACTCCTCCTAAACAATGTTGGAACTGAAAATTCAACCCATGGGTGAGCTTCCTATTTGAACAAACTTATATAAAAATCCATATTCATTAAAATGAATATTTTCGGATATGATGATGATATATATTACATGATGAATTTCAATTGGCATATATATTGCTATTTTTAATATATATATATATATATATATATATATATATATATATATATATATATATATATATAACATGTGTCTTATTATGCACTCCCTAAATTCATTCATATTGATGTATTTGGATTTTTAATCAACTTTTCACAAGATTATTCTCAGTAATATTCATCCACCTGAAATACATATTTGTTTCCTAGTACTGAAAACTAACTTCTTTGAATGGTGCAAACATATCCTAACATTTCTACAGTAACTGACCCTGTTTAACATCAATTCAAGTAGATTACTATGGGACATGATGTGTATTTTGATGTTCAATTTTATTCAACACTTCTACATTACTATTTATTCACTTTATGCACATCATAGGATATATATTTCATCCACAAGTTAGCAAATTCATACGCATTTGTCTGACTTTCATTCACTTCGTGCTTCAGAACACATGTATTCATCCATGTTTCTTGACTGATCTTTTCATGAGACTTCTTTCCAAACACATCATTTTCGATTTCCATAATCACTTTTGAAACACTTCAAAAGTTACCTTGAGCTTGGGGAGGGAATCTGAGCCCCGACTTTCTTAGTCATCCTCCAGAGTCAGAATGGCTGGCTGGTGTGGCTGTCGCTTTTTAGGGCAATTTTGGCCCAGTGTCCTTTTTTCTTTAGAGTAGGCACATTGATCTGAGGCCAGGGTGGCCTCTGGCATGGGCCAATGTTATCCCTTCTTGTCTACCTGTTTCTTAATTTCTGGCCTATTTGTTTTTGTGACCAGGACCTTAGTCAACGCCTTAGTCTGCCTTTTGTTTCTTTTATCCTCCCCTTGCTCCCTTCTCTTCCTCAGTTTCTCTCTTATAGTATACGTTCTTGGCTTCTCTGACTAAATCTCTGAAAGTCATATCTTGTAATCAATCTAGCTTTGTAACTTTGTTTTAATATCCAAGCCAGTTTGCCCAATAAAGGCCATCGTGACAGATGCCTTTGATTCTCTTCCTGAGGATCAAAAGGAGTATATCTCCAATATGCCTCCATAATTCTCTCTAGAAACATAGTGGGAGAATCATCAGGCCCTTGAATAATCTCTCTTACCTTGGCCAAATTACTTTGTCGCTAGCGGCTGCTTGGAGACACACTATTAGAGCCCGGTGATAAGGGGACAGATGCTCGCTACCTTCAAAGATTTTGGGGTCTCAGTTGGGTGGGTTCAAGGGAAAGCCGCCTTTGATTATCTTGGGAAGTTGTGTCAGACGCAGATCTTGTTTGAGGGATTTTTTTTCTAGCTTCCTGGAGGATTCACTGTTGTTCCTCTGTCATGAAGAGAATCCCTAGGAGTTTTTGGCAGTCATCCGAAGTAGGCTGGTGTGAAAACATCAATGACTCAACCAGACCTGAAAGCCTGGTGGGGTCCTCAGAAAAAGGGGGATTATAATTTTTTTAAGTTATATAGGTCTGACGAGGAGAAAGGCTAATACTGGTAGGCTTGCATTTTTTCCCCGTGGCCATCGTCAATCATTGGCCCATAGGGATGGAGGGGGAGCATCCCAAGAGTTCCAGGGTTTTCAATCATTCACCGCCAGCGAGTTCCTTTAGATGGTACAGCTTCCTCCAAGGGAAGAGGTGCTGTGTGTGCCGCAAAGAAATTATCTGGAGGGCGCTGGGCCGGCATAGCTTCCTCCAATGGAGGAGAGGCTGAGTCAGCAGCAGGGGAATCACTTAGAGGGTGTTGGATTTTGGGGGACAAGGGCAGGGGATAAGGAGGGGAAGGAGACTCCAGTAGAGTGAAATCTGGTGACTCAGGGAGAACAGAGGGTGTAGGAGGAGGAGGATCAGAGGATTTGAGAGTTCCTGGGGGAAGGAGTCAGAGTGGGGGCAGTGACAAGGAAAGGCTTCACCCATGGAGGAGGAGATATGCAGAGTTCCCGCCGAGTTAAGATATATGGCTGTTGATCCAGATGGCTATGTAGCACCGGCTGAAAGACAATATCTCTGACTTTTTTAAATTAGTGGGAAGTAGAAAGATCCTTCTAGGGGTAATCCAAATCCAAAGGTGGGCCATTCTGAAGCACAGAGAGTCTGCCACATCCGGCGCTTTACTGAAAAACAAAGATTCTGAGCCCTTAAGTGGACTTTGGTCCAGTGATCAAGTATCAGGGACAGAGGCATTGAAGTGCTCTGTCCCATAATGAAAGATACACAAACAGTTAAAGCAATGAAACATGACACAGACAAGACAAGGCAATGAAGACAGGCAATGGACGTCCAACACTGAGACCAGGACTGAGGAGCCGGCAAAACCCGATTGACTGGCAATACCGAATCCGAAAAAAAATATCAATGAGTCCAGGAGACTATCTCGTCCCCATAAATTTACGGGAAGATGATCCAATACATATGGCTGTAGAGTTCCTTCACATCCTTCAGGATCCTTCCAATCTAATACCATTGCACTTCTATGGGGATTATACGCTACTCCTAGGCCTCGAAGCGTTTGAGTGGCTTGTTGTAATGGCCAATGTTTTGGCCATTCTTGACGAGAGATGATGCTAAGGTCTGCGTCTGTATCCAGTAGCCCATTAAATTCATGCCCTTGAATATTTAGTTTAAGCATGGGGCCAGAATCTAAATTTAAAGAAAGCATAGCCCAATCTACACCTGTGGAGCCTAATCACTTGGAACCTCTTTCTACAGTACGACTGGAAAATTTTTCACGTAGGCTGGGTATTATTAGTAACTGTGCTATTCTATCTCCTGGTGAAATTACTAATATACCCTTTGGAGAACTGGCTATAATTTTTATTTCACCTTCATAGTTGAGATCAATTACCCCAGGACTTATCATATGTCCTTTTAGAGTAGAAGAGCTGCGTCCCAATAATAAGCCTACTGTTCCTTTTTGAAGAGGTCCTTTTACCCCTGTGGAAATGAATTGAACTCCCATCTCTGCAGTTAGTACTGCTCTGGCAGAGTCACAGATGTCTAACCCTGCGCTCCCTCTGGTTTTTCTGATGAGGGATCTGATGGACAATGTGTCCTGGGCACTACCCTGATGTGGTTGATGGGTTTCTCCAGTGCTGCATATATTTGTGGTTTTGGGCCCCGGAGAATTGAGCCCCCTTGTCCATTTTTTGGCAAAGGAGCTCCATGTTTTTGTCCACGATATTGTGGATAAACACCTGGTCCTTGTTCGTTTTTTGATAATGGTGTACCCTCTATGGTGGTTTGAGAACAGCATTCATTAGCCCAAAGTCTCCCTCTATGGCATCGTGGACAAATACCTGGTATTCTACTCCTTTGATACCTAGTTTTGTTAAACCCTCCTCCTATGGGACAATTCCTTTTAAAATGTCCTGTTTTTTCACAATTGTAGCATGTTCTTGGCCTGGCATCTAAAGCCTGTTTTACTGCAGCTGCCACAATTTGCCCTTGTTCATTAATGTCTCTGGCATCTAAAGCCTGTTTTACTGCAGCTTCCACGACTTGCTCTTGTTCTTTAATGTCTCTACATAATTTAATATATGTGTTTAAATCTTCATGTTTCCATGGTCTAATGATATCTTTGCACGAACGATTCGCTTGCTCATAAGCCAGTTGTTTTAGTAATGGCATTGCTTGTTGTGTATTTCCAAAAACTCTGGTAGCTGTTTGAATAAGCCTATCTACAAATTCAGCATAAGGTTCATTAGCTCCTTGTATTACCTTAGATAACTGACCTTGTAAACCTCCATTTCCTTGAAAAGTCTTCCATGCCTTAATTGCATCTATAGCAATCTGTGCATATACACCAGGATCATATGCACATTGCTGCTGCTGATCCTCATAAGGTCCCTTTCCTAACAATATATCTAGATTTCTCTGAGGATAACTAGCTGCTGCATTTTGCCTAGCCGTCTCCTTGCAAAATTCCTCATTGGCAATCTTCCATAACAGGTATTTCCTCCATTTAGCACAGCTTTACACATATTAGCCCAATCTGCTGGCTTCATGTTCATGTTGTTAATGGATTTGATAATGCTTACAGTGAAGGGTGCTTGAGGACCATAGGTTGTTACAGCCTCTGTTAGCTGCTTCACTGTTTTGAAATTTAAAGCATGGTAATCTCACTGCCCTCCTGCCTCAAATACTGGGCATGTTAATATTTGAGATCTTGTCTCAGGATTCCAACTATCAACTGTGGGGGTTGGGGGCCTCCCAGCATATGGAGGTGGCCTTGTTAGTTGGACACTTACTTCCTCTGGTGATAGAAAGGTGTTAGTAGCAGTCTCCTGTAGAGGTTGTGCTGTTGGTTGGACACTTACACCCTCTGGTGATAGAAAGGTGTTAGTAGTAGTCTCCTGTTGTAACTTTCCCCCTGATGGCTTTTTCTGTTTTACACTTTCTTCCTCTGTCTGACTGGCTTGAAAGGCCTTCTCTTTTACTTGATTTTTTTCCTCTGTCTGACTAGTTCGAGAGACCTTTTCTTTTACTTGAATTTTTTCCTCTATCTGACTAACTTGAGAGACCTTCTATTTTACTTGAATCAATATGTCTTCTCCTTCCTCTACCATTGTCTGAACTGAAGGCTTTCCACTAAGCAAACAAGGTACAAACGTCCACAATAGCAATGTGCCAACTGGCAGAGTCCCTGGGCTTTTCTTTCCTATTCTTTTTAAATCTTCACCATGATGGTTCCATTGTGATATATTTAACAACTCCTCCTGAAAAAGCCATGGGCTACATTTTTGTATTGTATCAACGTATGCCCTGACTTTTCTTGATTTTACTGAGATGCCTCCTTCCTCTAACAATTTACTGAACACTCTTTCAGTTTTTTTTTTTTTTTTACTAATTTCTGATCCCGTATTTCTACTATAATACAACCCAACAAGATGACACCAAACAAAACAGCTCCTCAGGAAAAGCGGTCAGAGCCCAACTGCCACCACAGGCTTCCCACAAGCCTCTCCCTCAAACACAAGTCTCCTCCTCTTGAGGCCGATTGGCTGGGTCACGTGGGCGAAGCCAAAAAGTCCCCCAATGAACAGTTCCATGGTCTGAAAGGGCAGGGAACCAGCCCAATGTGCATCACCACAGAGGAGCCAATCAGCTAGATGTTGCTGGGGCCGCTGTGAGCCAATCATCCGCTGGCAGTCTGAAAGGTCGGGGAAACCGCTCATTGAGCATCACAATGAGCATCACCACAGACAAGCAAATCAGCTAGATGATGCTGGGGCCGCTGTGAGCCAATCATCAGCCGGCAAATGGAAGTTTGCTGGCAGCTGCAAGTTTGCTGGGGCTCCTTTGGCTGTGGCTCTCAACAGATTATTCTCAGAAATATTCAACCACCTGACATACATATTTGTTTCCTAGTACTGAAAACTAACTTCAGTGAATGGTCCTTATATATCCTAATATTTCTATAGTAACTGACCAAGTTTAACATCAATGCAGTTAGATTCCTATGGGACATGATATGTATTTTTAAGTTCATTTTTATTCCACACTGGTACATTACTATTTCTTCAGTTTATGGACATCATAGGATATGTCCTTTCATCCACAAATTCACAAATTTATAGGCATGTGGTTCACTATCAATCACTTCCTCTTTCAGAAAACATGTATTCCTCTATGATTCTTTAGTGGTCTTTTCACTAGACTTCTTTCTAAAAACATTATTTTCGATTCTATACTCATTTTTGAAGCAAAACTCACACACTCTTCATGATAAACCGTAACCCTAATATTACCATTAGATGTATAACTGGTTGGAATGAATGTATATATATCAATATAAGATTTACTATATATTTTCAAATATAATTTCAATGCATTATTTAAAGTTGGAACCAGTTATATAATTTATTCACAATATGGTCTATTCATGCATCATCTCTTATTCATCAACACAGGGTAGGCCTATTTTATCCGCAATACTAATTTATAAGTTTTCAAAATATTGCTCCTCATATTGGTGGAAGAAATACTCATGTCATCTGATCTACATATATATTTTACCACAGTAATATTCTTGACACAAAATGCAAAGGTCACACTTATGATTGTACTAAAGCCTAAATTTAAAGTGAGCATGGATTACTAAAAACCTCCATGTCTATGTTCCCTAATGCGCTCAAATGTCAATCCTATTGGTGACTAAATAATTGTTTCTTCCTAAGATTATATATTCAACCTCAACCCTGTTGAAAATATCTAATTCTATCACTCACTTTATACGTTGCCTGATTTCCTAATGTCTCTATTGATACATATTTACTCTCTTTCCTACATATTTTCCCCAGTTCATCATTGTGACTGACTCTTCACATGTGCTGACATTTACACTCACTCTCTAACTGAAACCCTATTGCTAAAGAACTTTTGGTCCAACTCCTAGACTCACTCTTCTTCCTAATCCTACAGACAATCTTCCTAATCCTATGGACTATCCCTTTTGGACTGGATGATCTCTTCTAAATTCAGTCATCTGAGGTACAGCAACCTATGCCATTGTAAATAAATTTATCTGAGACCTCAGTGCAGAACATAATTCAAGCTTAGTATGCCAATCAATCGCCAAATGCCCTTCTGGGCTTCAAATCTTACCTAGATTTCTTTTTTCGTACTTATATTTCACGTCTATATTCTTATAAGTATCAGAGGTTCCCAAAACATTATTCATCCAGCAGAATGATTCCTAACCAAAATCGAACATGCTATTAACCCTAACCATACAATGTTCCGTCAATCTAACTTTACAGAAGAGGAGGGACCGAGTTGGTCTTACAATACAGGAAGGTAGGGGATCTTCCACCTGCTGAGAACCTCAAAAGTCCATGCAGAAATGATCGATGGAGAAGATTTAGGCAGCTATTTAGGACCTGAGAGAGGAAAAGTCATCTTCCATGGCAAACAACCTAGTCAGGATGAAGGGATGTTTCTGAATCAGCCTCTCTCTTCTTAATGTAGAGAAGTCGGATCAAACCAGGCCTTTGTGGAGAGCTGTTCCCAGGTGCCTATGGTTTCTATACCATTCTAATTTGTGAATGTGTCACAAGAAGTAGGGGCCGCCTCCATCTTATGAGAACCTAGGAAGCAACTGTTAGGACATATTGGTGGCCAAGTCAGTGACCTCATTCAGTTCCTGAAGGAAGTGACCTCACCTACTTCCTTGGTGATAGAATTCTCTGAATTTGGGATCCAGGAAGCCAGGCACCCAAAGCCATTACCCGTCCAAGTCCCAGTGGTCTCACTTGTTTGGATTTACCAAGGATAGAATCAGTCTTTCTAGGTACCTCTTCATGTGACGGTGGCCAAATTCCAAGAAAGCTCTGAAGAGGGGCCTTTCCTGACAAGACTGGAATTGGCTCACCACTGCCTCCTGACAACTTCACAGAGTTGGTGAATGACACCAGATCTGAGACAGGAAAGGCCATTTCAGAGGAACATCGTATGGCCTACCAGTCAGAGGACATTTAGAAGAGTCACAGACCTACTTGGGGGAAGGAGGTGCCTGGGTGTGTGGATGTCAGTTTGTGGTTTTGTCTCATGTTCTGAGAATAGGTAGAAAAAACGTGATTTATTTCTTTTGGAATGGACTGTTTCTAATAAGTCATTTGACATGGTGAGTGTTTCTATTTCTGTGTATGCCACTGTGTCCGTGGTTGTAGACATTAGAAAAGAGAATGCATCAATGAATATGTCCTGTGTAGTAGAATGCCTCCCAGCAATCAACTTGTCCAATTTATGAAAGGACTGCGGCTTGCCTTACCAATGGGAAACACCTACAACCTTCCTAAGTTCCTGTTTTCTTCCAGAATTCTGGCCACTAGCCAGAATATGCTCATTGTTTTTTATCCATGATATGTACCACCTCCAATCACTGTGACATGACCATGTACTGAATAGCTGAAGGAATTGGCATGGCGAGCATCTCAAGAAACTCAGATATCAGTGTGGCTAGGAAACTCTCAGTGGAGATACCCTGCTTTGGGCCTTTTGCTTACATTTTGTTCTGTTGCCCTGAATGTCAGGAAGGTATTTGCCTCTGGCCACCCCTTTGTGAAGACTGAAAAAAACAGTTATCAAATGGAAATGAATGAGGATCACCTGTGGCTCTTGGCATAATTGCTTTGGAAAGGGAGGTGTCTGAATCAGCCACTTGGCCCTGTGTGAGGCTCCAGCTTAGATTCTCAGCACCTGATGGATCTAAAGAAAGATCCCATGTGTGCATCCAAAACCAAAATGGCAAAAAGATCAGTCATTGTGGATGAAGTCTCTAGCCTTCTTCTGTGATGTTCCTGACTCCATCAAGTGAGAATAGGGATCCTTTGGGTCAAATGAGTTATTCAAAACCCTGCAGAAGTGCTTGGGTTTTCTCATGACTCCAAACCACATAAAGAATCTATACCTGACATTCAGTAGGCCTCAAAATGGAGAAGCAGAGCAGTATTAACGGCAGGTCTTTTTAATCACTCCTGGTTCACAGGAATGGTGTCCAGGCCACCCTGACTTTAGGCAAATGAGGGCCAAAGGTGCTCATTTTGGTCACTGTCTTGGGCTGCGCCCCTCATGGAAAAATTCAGCCAGAGGTTATGATGAGTGTCTATATGGAGAACATGAGGGCCTTGTGGGAGTGTTTAGGTTTTAATTTTGGTCATTTGTGTGGCGGTTGGAAGAAATGAATGGGTCCAACTGGTCTTGAACTCTGGTGTGAGTTCAAGGGGACTTAGAGACTGAGTTCTGGAACTGAACTCAGAGAAGTATTGCCATGAATTGTGTTGGGATTTTCGCAGGCCACACATGAGAGTCCCCCTTATAAACTGAGATCTAGGTCCAGGGTGGCTTTCCACAGAGCACTGAGAATCACAGCCTGGATATCACATGATTTTTTCTAAAACACATGGCAGGGATACTTGAGCGTCAAAACACACATGGACCTCACATTGTAGACCTCAATAGTCCTGGATTTTGGTGACCTTTTGGCCACTCCTTGGGAAGACTTGCCTGTGAGAGTTTTCCAGAGGTTTCATTGAAATGAGCTTCCTCACCATTTAATGTTTCCTGAAAAAATTGAAACCCACAGTGCCTCCAACCTCATGCTTGAATAATGGCTAGATAAATACCATGAAATTCTTAAAATTCCCTTGACCAGGTTGCACAGGAGAACCTTTGGATATACTGTTGCTGACGATGAGTGTATCAGACAGTTTCTTGATTGACTGGGTTTCATGAAAATGGTGTAGAACAGAGATGCCAGTAAGTTCAAGCCTGCTGATTAGTGGGCCTACAGCAGAGATGTGCAGTTTTGTGATAAAACTTCTGTCGTGGGGCCTTGTGGATCTGCCTTTGACTTCCATATGGCTTGTGGCTGACATGGTGCATCCAGCAGACCCTTATATGTAAAGGCATCTTTTTATAAGTAGAGGTTTAAGGGAAATCTTAACAATCAGGTTATTATGGTCAAGGGGGCAAACTGTGTGAGATAGAAACCTGGTTGGTGCATTCTCCTGCTGACCCTGACCCAGCACACATGACAGAACTCCCTCCAGCACTGTGTTCCAGTTGAGCTCCTTGTATTCCATGAAGCAAATATTAAATTCCCAGTGCAGCACCAAGAATCACGACGAAATTTGGAGGATGACCAAATGGATACACAGCCAACATGTGGATACACTTAGCCCCCCGTGGCCACAGTTTACCTACAAAGACAGAATTCAGCACTGCTGCCTCATGTTCATTGGAAAATAAGAAACCATATCCACAAGGTCACAGAGATGAAGACCCAGCTTTGATGGTCTCCCTAGAAAGGAAGCTAAAGCTCCTGACAACAACATATGTTTTAAGTGCCCAACCTCAGAGACAGTTTCTCAAGAAGTCTTTAGGCAGGCAGAGGTCCATGTTTGTGGAGTGTTTACCCTGTCCCTTACTTTTGGAAACTCCTCTACCACTTCCAAGGTTGTGAACTCCTGATCGTATTCCATTCCAGATATGTAGTCATGGATTTTCTAACTCTTCTCCTCTAATTGTGTGTTACTTGGGGCGTAGGTGATATCTAGGTGTTGTTCTTGATGAGAGTGGGAAGATTTTTGTGTACCACATATTTGCATACACATTGGATTCATTTTTCTATTTTCCATTCAATATACTGATTCCCTGACACTAACTCACACCCTACTAGACTCTGATTACTAATCCTAATATAATGGAGGAAAGTAACCGAAACATTATAGAAACACAAGCAGTTCAGAGGAGGCATGGTGTATAGTTGGACTTGTTATTTGCATGATAAATGGTAGGTGTTAAAAATATAGTCAATTGTTAATTGAAATAGTTCTCCATTCTTTTTAATGTTAACTTATTTCTGAATTTCTGTCTCCATTTCTCTGGAGCCTATTCAGCACATGTATTTTTATATGCACATATAGAATCCTACCTGGTATCACACGTACATTTTTGTGAGGTGGCTAACTTTGCAGATACAAATTGTGAGAAGAGATCACTACTCCTAAACGCTTTTGGATCTTAAAATTCCACCTATGGGTGAGGTTCCTAGTTGAACAACATTATACATAAATCCATGTTCACTAAAATGAATACTTTTTAATCTGTGGATGATATATATTTCAAGATAAATTTTGATACCCATATATATTTATATATTGCTACTTTTTAATGTATCTGTGATATATATATATATATATATATATATATATATATATATATATATATATTTTACACCCTCCTGATTTTTCAAAATATGAAATATATGTGTCTTATATACACTCCCTAAATTCATTCATGTCATGAATGTGGATTTATAATAAAATGTTCACAAGATTATGCTCAGATATATTCATCCACCTGAAATATATATTTGATTCCTAGTACTGAAAACTAACTTTAGTAAATGGTCCTTTCAAATCCTAATGTTTCTACAGTAACTGACCCAGTTTAACATCAATGCAAGTAGATTCCTATGGGACATGATATGTATTTTGACATTCATTTTCTTTCAACACTGGTACATTACTATTTTTTTCAGTTTTTGCACATCATAGGATATATATTTCATCCACAAGTTAGGAAATTTATACGTTTTTTTATACTTACAATCACTTCCTGCTTCAGAACACATGTATTCCTCTAGGTTTCTTGATTCGTCTTTTCATGAGACTTCTTTCCAAACACATAATTTTCCATTTCCATAATCACTTTTGAAGCTAAACTCACACACCTTTCATGATAAAACGTAACCCTAATATTACCATTAGATGCATAACTCGTTGGAATGAATGATTGTATATCAATATAAGATTTCTTATATATTTTCAGATATCAATTCAATCCATGATTTAAAGTGGAAACAGTTATATTATTTATTCACAGTATTGTCAATTCATGCATTACTTCTATATTCATAGACACAGGGTACAACTCTGTGTACCCCCAACACTAATTTATACGTCTTCAAAATATTGCTCCCAGAAATGTTAGAAAAAATACTCATGTCACCTGATCTACATATACATTTTATCACTGTAATATTCTGATCACAAAATGCAAAGGTCAAACTTATGATTGTAGCAAATCCTAAATGGAAAGTGATCCTGGATTACTAAAAACATCCATGTCCAGGTTGCCTAATGCTCTCAAATGTCAATCATATTGCTGACTACATATTTGTTTCTTCCTAAGAGAATACATTGAAACTCAACCTTGTTGTTAATGTCTAATCCTATCATTCACTTTATACTTTGCCTGATTTCATAATGTGTGTATTGATATCTGATTTCCTACATATTTTCTCCAGTTCATCATTATGACTGACTCTTCACATGTGCTGACATTTACATTCACTCTCTAACCGAAACCCTATTGCTAAGGAACTTTTGTTCCAAATCCTATACACAGTCTTCTTCCTAAACCTACCAACTATATTCCTAATCCTACCGACTATCCCTTTTTGAATGGATGTTCTCTTCTACATTTAATTATCCAAGTAAAGGTCGGATGAGGTCGAAAGAAGAGACCACCAAGAGACTATCTCATGCAACAGCGCAGTGTTTATTGGGGGTCCAGCATGCTGATGCTCAGAGCTCACTTGAATAGAGTAGAGAGCCCTTAGAACAGCTTAAGCAGAGCTTATACACTTTCCTTGGTGACGGCAGGGAGGGAAGTTTATTGATAGGTCAGGGCGAGTGGTCAGTTTGCATGCAACCCAGTGAGGGAGCACATTCTGCAGTTAGTCAGTTGGGGACAGCACATTCTGGGAACAAGATTAGCAAACATTTCTCAAGATTTCAACAGTGTTTTGTTAAGCATACAGGAAAAAAGGAAGTGAAAAGTGCCTATTCAATTAACCTTTCATTCCCCACTTCTTCTTCTGGCTACTTTTAATCATAAAAGTGATCATTGCGGGGTGTCACATTCTATGTTTGCTAGTGGGGTATTACCATAAGTTTAACTCATCCAATTTGAGCTTGGAAAAAAGAAATTACACGGTTGAGCAAACAGGGTTTTATAGTTAGCAATAATATGAGGATTATTATTGAACTGTCCAGGGTTGATAAATGCGTAGTTAACCAGGGGGACTGTGTGAACCAAGACTCAAGCCACACTTTTTGGGCCTCTCTCTCTCATTGACACTCTTCAAGGCATCTATTTAATTTACTCCTAGATTTTTTTACAACTCCAGTATGGTCGGCAAAAACACAACATTCTCCATCAATGCAGAACAAAGGCCCCCTTCTTTCATGAAGAGGAGGTTCAACCCTCGCCTTTTCTGTAAAATAACTTCAGAGAGAGAGGTTAAAGATTCCTGCAAAGCCAAGATGGAGGATTCTAATATCTTTAAGTTTTGGTCTATTGCTGCTTCTAATTGTGTCATTTGTTGTATCCCATGGACCAAGGCAGTGGTTCTTGTGCTCACGCCTGCAGCAACTCCTATTCCTAATAGGATGGCTAAAGTGATGGATATATGTTCTCAGTGGAACCGAGTTTTATGCCCCCCTATTTGAACTTCAAATGAACCTGCATTATGATAAAGCACTCTGGGAAACATCTGCACCTTTACACATTTAATCACATCGTCTTGACAATTTCTTGAAAACATAAACAATGTTTAAGTCTATAGAATTATACTGTTGTAGAGACGGACAAGGCACGGCACCTAAGATACTACCAAAAACAGGGAAACTTTCCATTTTATTAGCAACCGGATTCAGAGGGCATTACTTCTGTTATAATCAATTAATTCCCTGAAACTCACGTTTAGGTAGTTTCAGAATTTTGTACCCAACATATAAGGGAAGGGGCGCAGAAGTTCACAGCCTGCAGAAGTTCACAAAAAGCAGATTTTTTTCTGTTTTTTTCCTCTGTTCTCGGCAAGTTAACTTTTCAAGGACTCCTGGGTGAAGGAGAGCTTTTTTTTCCCTTTATTTTTCCCCCTTCCAGCTGTTACCATGGAGCCCAGTTGGTAACTTCTTTATCTTTGAAATGTAGCCATCTCTGTGAAGCCCCAGATCAATGCCAAAGGCCTTGTTCACATATTTTGTGAAAAACTAGTAAGGGGGTGTCTAACTTAGGAGTGCTGATATTTTTAGCCAGTGACCAAGTACAACAGGGCAACATGGAAAGAGGAAGTTTATCTACTTTGAAGTCTTTCATGGGGACTCTTTTCCTGAAAGTCCTAAAGTCAGCCATGCTGAAGACTTCTGTAGAAGGTCAATTAATGTTTTTCTGTGGGCCTGGAACAGAGGGGGGAGATGGGGAAGGCATGGCTGTGAGCAGCTCCGTGGATCTGAGAATGAGGTAGCAGAGATGTGAAAGAATACTGGCAAAGGTGTTTGTGATTTTCCTAGCAACAAAAAGGTGAGCAGTAGAACAGGTAGAACAGAGGAGAAGATAGGAGTTAGTATCCCTAAAAGCCTGTGAGGGACTTTAAATTCTTAGTAACCTGTTTTCACTAATGACAAAGAAACTTTAAAGGCCATTTTCACTACATCTTGGATAGGGGTCTGAGGGTTCTCCTCAGCTGGTTTGAGCTTTGGGTTAGCTGTTAAGAGGAACTGGTGGGACCCGGTGTGGGCACTGACTGGAGAAGAGAGGAGTGATTTGGTGGAGGGTTACCTCAGTACCTGCTACCTCAGAAAGGGGGAAATGGTCTGAGATCCGGCGGAGGTTTCGGTTTTTGATCTAGTAATTGGAGGGGAGAAATCATGTTGCTGAGGTGAGAGTGACAGCAGAGAGTCTGGAGCGGAAGGCTGAGTGTGAGGACCTATTGGAGAAGCATAGTTCAGGATGTGAGCGAAGGAGGGAAAAGGCCTCCACATAGGGAAATCTCCTTTCACCCTTTTGAGGACATTCAGAAGTTAAAAAGGTCATGCAGAATTTGAGGATCTAGAGACCCCTCTAGGGGCCAACAGTTTGGGTGATCTAATTGGTAATAGGGCCAATGCTGTGTACAGAATTTGATGAGGAGTTTGGGTTCCATCATGCACTGCCTGTATGATCACATCCCTAGACATACAGAAGAAGTCGGCATTCCCCCCACACAACCGTGACTGTTTGTGGCTTTGGTAGTCCACCGGGCAAACATAGTAATCTAGGCTAGCCAACCTGCATCTGGCTCGCGTGTCCCTACATCCATAATGATTGTTTCCATTATCAATGGTGCAGAATGGATTTAATGGAAATTTAGTGGGATCCTCTTCATCAGGTATATCCCAATAGGAAAGACCTATAGCCAGCTGACAAATGTCTGGGTGGATAGATGTCCACCAAGTCCCTAAGTGGGCTGCATGCGAGATAGATCATACTTCTTTACCAGTAGGATTTGTGATCAGCCATCGCTGCTGAACGGGTTTAATAGGTTTAGGACTACTGGTGGTCAAGGGAAGAGTCTATAGCCTTAGACACAGGGTAAATACACAATTTGAAAGTTTTACCAATCTTTTCCATTTTCCAGCCAGAGTCTGGCAGGGCGCAGGCTTGAGATGAGAGGTATGGATCCAGGAAGTGATTCTGTCTTCCTTTACCGCTGTAGGTGTTATAAGTAGCACCTTGTATCGTCATTTCCAGTGGGGTTTCATGGATGACACCTGATGTCGACTTATGTAGATGAAGTCTCTTACTTGATATTGATGTAGAGTCCATTCGTCCCCAGGTTGATAGGCATTGGCCATCTGTTTTCACAGGTATCCCTGAGTTCTTTCAAGAGCTTTAATTCAGTCAAGCAATGGGGTGTGGAAGGAATCGTTAGGTCTTAGAGTTGGGGTTAGGTCCCTTGCTGAAGGAGGGGAACCATGGACAATTTCATAGGGGGTAAGGTTACACAAAGAAACAGAGGGAGTGTTTCTTCCATGAAATAGTGCATAAGGAAGGAGCATAGTACAATCTATTATGCAGGTTTCTAAGCTTAATTTCGTTATGGTCTCTTTAATGGTTCTATTCATTCTTTCTACCTGTCCTGAACTCGGTGGTTTATAAGCACAATGTAACTTTTAATTAATCCCCAGGGTCTTGCCTAACCCCTGACTTACTTGGGCTACAAACGCCAGTCCATTATCAGACCTTATTACTTTAGGCAGGCCGTATCTTGTAAAAATATCTTTCAGGATCTTCTTGACAACCATTTGCGCTGTTTCGTTTTTTTTCTTTTTTCCTGGAAAAGGCTTCAATCCATCCTCAAAATATATCTACAAAGACTAGGCGATATTTAATTTCAAACCTTGCTGGCTTAATTTTAGTAAAGTCCACTTCCCAGAATTGTCCTGGTCTGGTTCCTCGTAGGTGCTTTTTTGCAGGAAGCTTGGAAGGGTAAGCCTTAACCATGACAGACCTGACAGGCTTTTGTTACCCATTCAGTTATTTCCTTTTGCTTTGAGTCGGTTAGTAAAAAACTCTGTTCTTCATCCTTCAGGAATGAATGCAATTTCTTTGAACCAAGGTGAGTGAGTTGATATACATTTTCTACTGACATATTTAGAGCCGTGACTATAGGAGTTTTTATTGAAGGATTTAGAAATTCCACTTGTGGGCCTTCAGGGTTAAAAGTTATTTTGGCCCGGAGCTTGGTGAGCAGATCTCTGCCCATCAATGGGGCCGGGCATTCTGGGATTACTAAGAACGAGTGATGGATTTTTCCTTTCCCCTGGTCCATGGTCCTCTTAGTTGTCCAAACCCGATATTTTCTGCCATTAGCCCCTTGAATTAGAGACCTTTTTATTTGATAGAGAGACCAATGGGGCCATAAGGGCAGAGTATATTGCCCCTGTATCCACTTCAAAGTTTGCTAGGGTCCCCTCCACTTCAAAATTTACCCTGAGCTCTCGGAGGGGATCTGAGACCCAACATTCTTAGTCATCCTCCAGAGTCAGAATGGCTGGCTAGAGTGGCTGTCTCTTTCAATGGCACTCTTTGAAGCAGTGTCCTTTTTCTTTACAGTAGGCACATTAAATTGAGGCCAGGGGTGGCCTCTAGTCTGGGCCCCGGTATCCCTTCCTGTCTCCATGTTTCTTATTTCTGGCCTATTTGTTGTTGTGACCAGGACCTTAGTCAATGCCTTAGTCTGTCTTTTGTTTCTTTTATCCTTCCTTTGCTCCCTACTCTTCCTCACTTTCTTTCTTATAGTATACCTTCTCGGCTACTCTGACTAAATCTCTCAAAGTCATATCTTGTAATCCATCTAAGCATTGTAACTTTCTTTTAATATCCAGGGCAGCTTGCCCATAAAGGCCATCTTGACAGATGACTTTTGATCCTCTGCCTGAGGATCGAAAGAGTATATCTCCTATATGCCTCCATAATTCTCTCTAAAAACATAGAGGGAGATTCATCAGGCCCTTGAATAATCTCTCTTAACTTGGCAAAATTTGTAAGTCGCCTAGCAGCCACTAAGATACCCACAATTAGAGCCCAGTGATAAGTGGACAGATGCTCCCTACCTTCAAAGGTGTTGGGGTCCCAGTTTCGTCGATTCAAGGGAAAGCCGGGTTAAATATGTTGGGAAGTTTTGTCGGTTACACATCTGGTCAGAGGATATTTTTCTCTAGCATCCAGGAGGATTCTCTTTTGTTTCTCTGTCATGAAGAGACAACCCTAGGTGTTGTTGGCAGTCATCCCAAGTAGGCTGGTGTGAAAACATCAATGACTCAACCACACCTAGGAGCCGGTTGGGGTCCTCGGTAAAACGGGGATTTTTATTTTTCCAGTTATATTGGTCTGAAGAGGAGAAAGGTAAATACTGGTAGGCTTGCATTTTTCCCCCAAGGCCGTTGTCAATCATTGGCCCCTAGGGATGGAGGGGGAGCATCATTCGAGTTCCAGGTTTTTCAATCATTCACCGCTGGTGAGTACCTTTAGCCGGGCTAGCTTCCTCCAGAAGAGGAGGGGCTGTGTGTGCCGCGGGGAAATTATCTGGAGGGCGCTGGGCTGGCTTAGCTTTCTCCAATGGTGGAGAGGTTGAGTCAGCAGCAGGGGAATCACTTAGAGGGTGTTGGTCTTTGGGGGACGTGGGCAGGAGATAAGGAGGGGGACGAGAGTCCAGTAGAGTCAAATCTTGTGTCTCAGGGAGAACAGAGGTTGGAGGAGGAGGAGGAGCAGAGGGTTTGAGAGATCATGGGGGAAGCAGTAGGAGTGGGGGTAGGGGCAAGGAAATGCTTCACCCATGAAGGAGATTTGCAGAGGTCCTGCCAAGTTAAGATATATGGCTGTTGATCCAGATGGCTATGTGGCCCTGGCTGAAAGACAATATCGTCTGACTTTTTAAATTAGTGGGAAGTAGAAAGATCCTTCTAGGGGCCATCCGAATACAAAGGTGGGCCATTCTGAGGCACAGAGAGTCTGCCAGGTCCAGAATTTTACTGAAAAAGAAAGATTCTGAGCCCTTAAGGGTACTTTGGTCCAGTGATCGAGGGTCAGGGACACAGGCATTGAAGTGCTCTGTCCCATAATGAAAGATACACAAACAGTAAAAGCAACGACACACGACACAGACAAGACAAGAAAATAAAGACAGACAATGGAACTTCGAACACTGAGACCAGGACTAAGTATCTGGCCCAACCCGATGGGCTGGCGATACTGAATCTGAAACAAAATATCACTGAATTGAGGAGACTATTGCTCCTCGATTTCCCGAATACTCTGGAGCATCCCCCAGGGATGTGGCCTGTGGCTCTGTGACACGTATGTCAGCCACCGTCGGAGAGAGCTCACACTCTTCATTGACAGCCATTTTGCGAAGCCCTAACCTGAAACCTGAAACCAGAAAGAGGCACCATACATACCCCAAGAGGAGCCTGTTGGGGTCTCTCGTTCGCCGCTGCCGGATCTCAGTGGAACCTCCATATGTAAAGGTCAGGCGAGCATCGGGTGAAGAGCCCACCAAGAGACTGTCTCATGCAAAAGCAAAGGGTTTATTGGGGATTCAGCATGTTGGGGCTCAGAGCTCACTTGAATAGAGCAGAGAGCCCTGAGAACAGCTTAAGCAGAGCTTATATACTTTCCTTGGAGAGGGCAGAGAGGGAACTTTATTGTTTGGTCTGGGCGAGTGAGCAGTTTGCGTGCAACCGGGTGAATGAGTACATTCTGTAGGTTGGCAGTTGGGGACAGCACATTCTGGGAACAAGATTAGCAAACAGTTCTCAAGATTTCAATAGTGTTTTGTTAAGCATACAGAAAAACAGCAAGCGACATTTACCTATTTTACTAAATTTTCATTACCGAATATACTTTGCCAGATTTCCTAATGTCTCTATTGAAATCTGCTTTCCTACATATTTTCCCCAGTACATCATTGTGACTGACTCTTCACAAGTGCTGACATTTACATTCACTCTATACCCGAAACCCCATAGCTAAAGAACTTTTGGTGCAAATCCTATACTTACTCTCCGTTCTAAACTTACCAACTATCGTCCTAATCCTACCGACTATGCTTTTTTTAATTTTTTTTCTTAAAGAAAGAGTTAGAGAGAGAGGGAGAGAGAGAGAGAATTTTTTAACATTTAGTTTTTTTAGTACTTGGCAGACACAACATCTTTGTTTGTACGTGGTGCTGAGGATCGAACTCGGGCCGCACGCATGCCAGGCGAGCGCGCTACCACTTGAGCCACATCCCCAGCCCCCCGACTATCCATTTTTGACTGGAAGTTCTTTTTGACAATCAATCATTCAAAGTACAAGGTCCTATGCCTTTGTATATTGATTTATCTGAGACATCTGTGCAGAAAATAAATCAAAGCTAAATATTGCAATCAAAGACCCAATGCCCTTCTGGGCTTCAAATATTACCTTTATTTCTGTTTTCGTACTTATATTTTACCTATATATTCTTGAAAATATCGAAGGTTCGCCATACCATTATTCATTCAGCAGAATGATTCCTAACCCCAATCGAAACTGTTATTAACCCTAACCATACACTCTTCCCTCAATCTAACTTTACAGAAGAGCAGGGACAGAGTTGATCTTAAAATACAGGAATGTACGGTTTCTTCCAACTGCTGAGAAACTCAAAGGTCCACGCAAAATGATCTCTGGAGAAGTTGTAGGCACATATGTAGGAACTGAGAGAGCAAAAGTCATCTTCCATTGAAAACAACCTGGTCAGGATGAAGGGATGTGTCTGAATCAGCCTCTCTCTTCTTAATATGGAGAAGAAGGACCAAACCAGGCCAGTGTGGAGAGCACTTCCCGGGTGCCTATGGTTGATATACCATTCGAACTTTTGAAAGTGTCACAGGATGTAGGGGCAGCCTCCATTTCATGGGACACTTTGAAGCAACTGTTAGAACAAAGTGGTTGCCAAGGCAGTGACCTCATTCAGATCATGAAGGAAGTGACCTCACCTAACATCCTTTGTGATGGAACACTCTGAACTTGAGATCCAGGAAGCTAGGCACCCAAATCCTGTTTCAGTCCCAGTCCCAGTCCAAGTGGTCTCAATTGTTCGGATTTACCAAGGACAGAGTCAGTCTTTCTTGGTACCTACGGAGGTGAGGATGCCCAAATGCCAGGAAAGCTCTGAAGAGTGGCCTTTCCTGAGAAAGCAGTTAGTGGATCACCGCTGGCTCCTGAGAACTTCACAGTGTTGACCAAGGAGACCAGATCTGAGACAGGACAGGACATTTCGGGGTAACATAGTATGGCCCACCAATCAGAGGACACTATGGATACTCTCAGACTGACTTGGGGGAAGAAATTGTCTTTGTGGATGTGGCTGTTGGTTTGTGGTTTGGTCTCATGTTCTGAGAATAGGTAATAAAGGCGGTTTTTTGGTTTGAAGTGAATTGTTTCTAATAAATCTTATGAAAAGGCGAGTGTTTCTAAGTCTGTGTATCCCACTGTGTCCGTGGTTCTAGACATCAGAAAAGAGAATGCATCAATGGATGACTCCTGTCTAGTAGAAATCTTCCCAACATTCATCCTGCCAATTTATGAATGGACTGCGGCTTGCCTTATGAATGGGCAACACCTACTATCTTCCTAAGTTTCTATTTTGTTCCTGAATTCACTCCACTCTCCAAAATAGGCTCATGGTTATGTGTCCAATATATATACCACCTCCAAGCTCTGTGGCATGGCCATGTACTGGATAGCTAAAGGGAATGGCGAGCATCTCAGAAAACTCAGATATCAGTGTGACCAGGAAAGTCTCAGTGGAGAAATCCTGCTTTGGGCCATTTGCTTACCTATTGTTCTGTTGCCCTGAATTTCAGAAAGCTTTTTGCCTCAGACTACTCCTTTGTGAAGCCTGAAGAAAAGAGTCTTCAAATGCAAATGAATGGGCATCACCTGTGGCTCTTTGCTTGATTGCTTTGGAAAGGGATGTGTCTGAATCAGCCTCATGACCCTGTGTGATGCTGTGGCTTAGATTCTTAGCACCTGATGGATCTAAAGAAAGATACCATGTGTGCATCCAAAACCAAAATGGCCAAATGAGGAGTCAGTGTGGATTAAGTCTTTTGCTTTCCTCTGTTAGGTTCCTGAAATCCATCAAGTGAGAATAGGGATCTTTTGGGTCAAATGAGTTCTTCAAACCCTGCAGAGACTAGCCCAGAGGTGCTTGGCTTTTCTCATGACTCCAAATCACATAAAGAGTCTATACCTGAAAGTAAGTAGGCCCCAAATTGGAGATGCAGAGCAGTATTAAGTGCAGGCCTATTTAATCACTCTTGGTTCTCAGGAAGGGTGTCCAGGCCACCCTGACTTTAGGCAAATGAGGGGCAAGGGAACTTATTTGGATACTGTCTTTGTCTGTGCCCCTCATGGAAATTTCCAGCCAGAGGTTATGATAAGTGTCTATATGGAGAATGTTGAGGGCCATGTGGGAGTGTTTTGGTTTTAATTCTGGTCGTTTGTGTGGCGGTTGGAAGAGATGACTTAGTTCACCTGGGCTTGAACTCTGGTGTTATTAGAGACTGAATTCTGGAACTGTCCTCAGAGAAGTATTGCCATGAATTGTGTTGGAATTTTAGGAGGCAACACATGAGAGTCATCCTGAAAACTGAGATCCTGGCCAAGGTGGCTTCCACAGAGCACTGGGAATCTCAGCCAGGATTTCACGTGATTTTATTCTGAAAGTCTTGGCAGCCATAATTGAGAGTCAAAACACACATAGACCTCACATTTTAGACCTCAATGGGCCTGGATTCATGTGAAATATTGGCCACTCTTTGGGAAGCCTTGCCTGTGAGAGTTCTCCAGAGATTTCTTTGAAATGAGCTTCCTCACCATTTAATGTTTCCTAAATAATTTGAAACCCACAGTGCCTCCAACTTCATCTTTGAAAAATAGCTAAATACATACCATGAATTTTTTGAAATTTCAATGACCAGGTGGCAATGGAGAAACTTTGGATGACTTGTTGCTGGTCATGAGTGTACCAGACTGTGCTTGGATTTACTTGGTTTCATGAAAACAGTGCAGAAAAGAGATCCCTGTAAGTTGGAGACTGCTGAGTAGTGGGCCTAGAGCAGTGGTGTGCAGGTATGTGATAAAACATCTGTGGTGGTACCATGTGGATCTGCCCTTGGATTCCAAATGGCTTGAGACTGACATGGTGAAGTCAGCAGACCCTATTATATAAAAGCATCTTGTTATATGGAGAGGTTTCCGGGCAATGTTCAGAATCAGATTGCTATGGACAAGCGGGCAAGCTATGTGGGGTAGAAGCCTGGTTGGTGCATTTTCCTGCAGACCTTGACCCACCACATGTGACAGAACTCCCTCCATCACTGGTACCTGTTGAACTCCTTGTATTTCCTGAAGCAAATACCAAATTCACAGTGCAGCAGCAAGAAACACCTCGAAAAGTGGAAGATGAACAAATGGCTTCACAGTCCACATGGGAAGACACTTAGACCCCAGTGGCCACAGTTTACCTACAAAGAGAGAATTCAGCACTGCTTCCTCATGTTCATTGGAAAATAAAAAACCATATCTTCCAGGTCACAGAGATCAGACCCAGCTTTGTTGGTCTCACTAGAAAGGATGCTAAAATTCCTGACAACAACATATATTTCAAGTGCCCAACCTCAGAGGCAGTTTCTCAAGAGTCTTTAGGCCCAATGAGCTCCATGTTTGTGGAGTGTTTACCCTGTCCCTCACTTTTGGAAACTCCTCTACCACATCCAAGATTGTGAACTCCTGAATATTTTCCATTTCCGATATGTATTCACAGATTTCCTAACTCTTCTTCTCTAATTGTGTTTATTTGGGGCAAAGGTAATGTAAAGGCAATGTTCTGGATGAGAGTGGGAATATTTTTGTGTAGCACATATTTGCATACACATTGGATTCATTTTCCTATTTTCCATTCGAATTACTGAATTCCTGACATTAACCCATACCCTAATAGACTCTGACTACTAATCCTAAAATGATGGACAAAAATAACCAAACAGAATGGAAATGAAAGCAGTTCAGAGAAGGCATGGTGTATAGTTGGACTTTCCTTTTGAATGATAAAGGGTAGGTGTTATAAATCTAGTCAATTTTTAATTGAAATTGATCTCCATGTGTTTTTAAAGTTAACAAATATGTGAATTCCTGTCTCCCTTTCTCTGCAGCCTGTTCAGCACATGTATTTTTATATGCAAATATAGAAACATAACTGGTATCACACGTATATCCTTGTGAGTTTGGCTGTCTTGGGAGATACAAATTGTGGGAAGAGATCACTCCTCCTAAACGCTGTTGGAACTGAAACTTCAACCTATGGGTGAACTTCCTAGTTGAACAATATTATACATAAATCCATGTTCAGTAAAATGATTATTTTTGGATCTGTGGATGATATATGATTCATAGTGAATTTCGATTGGCATGCATATTGATACATTTTAGTGTCTGTGTGTGTGTGTGTGTGTGTGTGTGTGTGTGTGTGTGTGTATATATATATATATATATATATATAAATGCACACACACATATCTATATCTATCTATCTATCTATCTATCTATATATATAAACTCTCAAGATTTTTCAAAATATGAAATATATGTTTCTTATTATACACTCCCTAAATTCATTCGTGTTCATATATGTAAATTTATAGTCAACATTTGACAAGATTATTCTCATAAAAATTCATCCACTTGAAATACGTATTCGTTTCCTAGTACTGAAAACTAACTTCAGTGAATAGTGCATACAAATCATAATATTTCTACAGTAACTGAGCCAGTTTAGCATCAATGCAAGTAGATTCCTATGGGATATGATGTGTATTTTGACGTTCATTTTCATTCAAAACTGGTGCATTACTATTTTTTCAGTTTTTGCACATCATTGGATATATATTTCATCCACAAGTTAGGAAATTTATAGGCTTTTTTTATACTTACAATCAAATCCTGCTTCAGAACATATGAATTCCTCTATATTTCTTGACTCATCTTTTCATGAGATTTCTTTCCAAACACATTATTTTCCATTTCCATAATAACTTTTGAAGCTAAACTCACACACCCTTCATGATAAAACATAACCCTAATATTACCATTAGATGTATAACTCGTTGGAATGAATGATTGTATATCAATATAAGATTTTTATATATTTTCAGATATCAATTCAATTCATGATTTAAAGTGGAAATAGTATATTATTTATTCACAGTATTGTCAATTCATTCATTTCTTCAACATTCATAGACACAGGGTACAACTCTGTGTACCCCCAATACTAATTTATACCTCTTCAAAATATTGCTCCCAAAATGTTAGAAGAAATACTCATGTCACCTGATCTACATATACATTTTATCACAGTAATATTCTGATCACAAAATGCAAAGGTCACACTTCTGATTGTAGCAAATCCTAGATGGAAAGTGATCCTGGATTACTAAAAACATCCATGTCCAGGTTTCCTAATGCTCTCAAATGTCAATCATATTGGTGACTAAATATTTGTTTCTTCCTAAGATTATATATTGAAACTCAACCTTGTTGATAATGTCTAATCCTATCATTCACTTTATACTTTGCCTGATTTCATAATGTGTGTATTGATATCTGATTTCCTACATAATTTTCCCAGTTCATCATTGTGACTGACTCTCCACATGTGCTGAAATTTACATTCACTCTCTAACCGAAAACCTAGGGCTATTGAACTTTTGGTCCAAATCCTATACTCACTCTTCTTCCGAAACAGACCGACTATCTTCCTAATCCTAACAACTATCCCTTTTTGACTGGATGAACTCTTCTACATTCAATCATCCAGGGTACAAGATGATATGCCATTGTATATTGATTTATCAGAGACATCTGTGCGAACGAAATTCAATGCTAAGTATTCCAATCAAGGGCCCAATGCGCTTCTGGGCTTAAAATCTTACCTAGATTTCTGTTTTCATACTTATATTTCAAATCTATATTCTTATAAATATCCCAGGTTCCCAATACCATTATTCATCCAGCAGAATGATTCCTAACTTAAATAGAACATGTTATTAACCCTAACCATACATTGTTCCCTCAATCTAACTTTATAGAAGAACAGGGACAGAGTTGGTCTTAATATAGAGGAATATAGGGGATCTTCCACCCGCTGAGAACCTCAAAGGTCCATGCAGAAATTATCCCTGGGGAAGATGAAGGCAGCTATAAAGGACCTGAGAGGGCAAAAGTCATCATGTAAGGCAAACAACCTGGTTAGGATGAAGGGATGTTTATGAATCAGCCTCTCTCTTCTTAATGTAGAGAAGATGGACCAAACCAGGTCTGTGTGAGAGCTGTTCCCGGGTGCCTATGGTTGATATATCGTTCTAAGTTGTGAAAGTGTCACAGAAAGTAGGGGCAGCCTCCATCTCATGGGACCCTTTGAAGGAACTGTTAGGACAAAGTGGTTGCCAAACCAGTGACCTCATTCAGTTCCGAACGGAAGTGACCTATCTCACTTCCTTGGTCTTGGAACACTCTGAACTTGGAATCCCAGAAGCCAGGCACACAGAACCAGTCCCAGACCCAGTCCCACTGGGCTCACTTGTTTGGTTTTACCAAGGACAGAATCAGTCTTTCTTGGTACCTACTGATTTGAGAATGGCCAAATGCCAGGAGAGCTTTGGAGAGTGGCCTTTCCTGAGAAAGAAGGTAGTGGCTCAAAGCTGGCTCCTGACAACTTCAAAGAGTTTGCCAAGGAGTCCAGATCTGAGACAGTACAGGGCATTTTGGGGGAACATAGTATGGTACAACAATCAGAGGTAATTCCGGAGAGTCAAAGACCTACTTGGGGGAAGAAAGTCCTATGTTGTTGTGGGTGTGAGTTTGTTGTTTTTTCTCATGTTCTGAGAATTGGTAGGAAAGGCAGTTTGTTTGATTTGAAGTGGACTGTTTCTAGTAAGTCGTTTGACAAGGCAAGTGTTTCTATGTCTATGTATCCACTCTGTTTGTAGTTGTAGACATTAGAAAACATAATGCATCAATGAATGTGTCCTGTCTAGTATAATGCTTCCCAGAATTCATACTGCCCAATTTATGATTGGACTGCAGCTTTCCTTATGGATGGGTAGCAATTACTATCTTCCTAATTTCCTGTTTTATTCCTGAATTCTGGGCACTCTCCGGAATAGGCTCATGGTTTTCTGTTCAAGATACTGTGACATGGCCATGTACTGGAGAGCTGAAGGAAATGGGAGCATCTCAGGAAACTCAGATATCAGTGTGACCAGTAAAGTCTATGTGGAGAAACCCTGCTTTGGGAATTTTGCTTACCTATGGTTCTGGTGCTGTGAATATCTAGAAGGTCTTTGCCTTAGGCCACCCCTTTGTGAATCCTGAAGAAAAGAGTTTTCAAATGGAAATGAATAGGCATCACCTGTGGCTCTTTGTTTTATTGCTTTGTAAAGAGATGTGTCTGAATCAGCCACTTGGCCCAGTGTGATTATTTGGAGAAGTACATCAGTATTAATGGCAGGCGTATTTGATCATTCCTGGTTAACAGGAAGGGTTTCCAGGCCACCCTGACTTTAGGCAAATTAGAGGCAAGGGAGATTATTTTGGACACTGTCTTGGTATGCACCCCTCATGGAAACCTCAACCCAGAGGTTATGATGAGTGTCTATATAAAAGAAGATGAGGGCCATGTGGGAGTGTTTTGGTATTAATTGTGGTCAGTTGTGTGGCAGTAGGAAGAGATTCCTGGATCAACCTGGGCTTGAACTATGGTGTGATTCCCCTTAGAGACTGAGTTTTGGAACTGAACTCAGAGAAGTATTACCATGAATTCTGTTGGGATTTTAGAAGGCCATGCAGGAGAGTTGCCCTTGGAGACTGAGATTTAGGCCCAGGATGGCTTTCCACAGAGCACTGGGAATCTCAGCTAGGATATCACATGATTTCATTCTGAAAGACTTGGCAGCCATACTTGAGAGTCAAATAACACATGGAACTCACATTGTAGACCTCAATGGGCCAGGCTTCATTTGACCTTTTGGCCACTCTTTGGGAAGACTTGCCTGTGAGAGTTCTCCTGAGCTTTCATTGAAATGAGCTTCCTCACCATTTAATGGTTCCTGAATGAATTGAAATCCACAGTGACACCAACTTCATCCTTAAAAAATGGCTAGATAAATACCATGGAATAATTCCCAAGAGCAGGTGGCACTGGAGAATCATTGGATGTTCTGTTGCTGATCATGAGTGTACCAGACAGTGCCTTGATTTACTGGGTTTCATGAAAATGGTGTAGAACAAAGATGCCAGTACGTTGGAACCTGCTTAGTAGTGGGCCTAGAGCAGTGGTTTGCAGGTGTATGATAAAACATCTGTGATGGGGCCACATGGATCTGCCATTGGCTTCCAAATGCCTTTTGACTGACATGGTGCAGCCAGCAGACCCTTATATGTAAAGGCATCTTGTTACATTGAGAGGTTTTAGGACAATGTTCAGAATTGGGTTGCTACAGACAAGGGGGCAAGCTTTGTTGAATAGAAGCCTGGTTGGGGCGTTCTCCTGCACACCCTGACCCACCACACGTGAGAGTACTCCCTCCAGCACTGTGTCCCCGTTGAACTCATGGTATTTATTGAAGCCAATCCCAACTCCCAGTGCAGCAGTAAGAATCACCAGGAAAAGTGGAGAATGACCAAATGGCTTCTCAGTCCACACGAGGAGACACTTAGCTCCCAGTGGCCACAGTTTACCTACAATGAGGGAATTTAGAACTGCTGCCTCATGTTCACTAGAAAAGAAGAAACCATGTCCTTCAGGTCACATATATGCAGATCCAGCTTTGATTGTCTCACTACAAAGGAAGCTGAAGCTCTTGACAACAACATATATTACAAGGGCCCAACCTCAAAGGCAGTTTCTCAAAGAGTCATTAGGCCAGCAGAACTCCATATTTGTGGAGTATTTACCCTATCCCATACTTTTGGAAATTCCTCTACCGCCTCCAAGGCTGTGAACTCCTGAGCATTTTCATTTCCACATATGTATTCACAGATTTTCTAACTCTTCTACACTAATTGTGTCTTAATTGGGGCGAAGGTTATGTCAAGGCATTGTTCTGGATGAGAGTGGGATGATTTTTGTGTAGCACATATTTGCATACACATTAGATTCATTTTCATATTTTCCATTTGAAATAATGAATCCCTGACATTAACCCATAACCTACTAGACTCTGACTACTAATCCTAATATGATGGAGAACAAGAAACCTAACAGAATAGAAATACAGGCCGTTCATAGGAGGCATGGTGCATACTTGGACTTCCCTTCTGCTTTATCAAGGGTATGTGTTATAAATCTAGTCAACTTTTCATTGTAATAGTTCTCAATGAGTTTTTAAAGTTAACACATATGTAAATTTCTGTCTCCCATTCTCTGTAGCCTATTCATCACATGTATTTTTTATGCATATTTAGAATCCTACCTGGTATCACAAGTACATTTTTGTAAGCTCACTGATTTTGAAAGATACATATTTTGATAAGATATCAATCCCCCTAAATCATGATGGAACTGAAAATTAAAACTATTGGTGAATTTCCTAGATGAACAACATTATATATAAATCGATGTTCAGTAAAATGAATATTTTTGGATATGTGGATGATATGTATTACACGGTGAATTTCGATTAGCATATAGATTGCTACATTATAATGTCTGTGTGTGTCTGTCTATCTATATATATATATATATATATATATATATATATATATATATATACTGTCCAGATTTTTCAAAATGTGAAATATATGTTTCTTATTATACACTCCTTAAATTCACTCATGTTTCTATATGTGGTTTATAATCAACTTTTCACAAGATAATTTTCAGAAATATTCATCTGCCTGAAATACATAATTATTTCCTAGTACTGAAAACTAACTTCAGTGAATGGAGCTTACAAATCCTAATATTTTTACAGTAACTGAATCAGTTAAACATCAATGCAAGTAGAATCCTACGGGACATGATGTGTATTTTGAAGTTCATTTTTATTCAATATTGGTACATTATTATTTTTTCAGTTTATGGACATCATAGGATATATGATTTCATCCACAAGTTCAAAAATTTATAGGCATTTGTTTCACTTTTAATCACGTCCTGCTTCAGAACACATGTATTCCTCTAAGTTTCTTGACTGGTCTTTTCATGAGATTTCATACCAAACACATTAATTTTGATTTCCATAATCACTTTGGAAGCAAAACTCACATACCATTCATATTAATTATCACTCTGATATTACCATTAGATGTATAACTGGTTTGAATGAATGATTGTATGTCAATATAAGATTTCTTATATCTTTTCAGATATCAATTCTATCCATTATTTAAAGTGGAACCAGTTATATTATTTATTCACACTATGGTCTATTCATGCATTATCTCTATATTCATAGACACAGTGTACACCTCTTTGTACCCCCAATACTAATTTATACGTCTTCAAAATATTGCTCCCTGAAATGGTGGAAGTGGACTCATGTCACCTGATCTTCATATACATTTAATCACAGAAATATTCTGGACACAAAATGCAAAGGTCACACTTATGATTGTATAAAAGCCCAAATGGAAAGAAAACATGGATTACTAAAAACATCCATGTCCAGGTTCCCTAATGCTCTCAAATGTCAATTCTATTGGTGACTACACATGTGTTTCTTCTTAAAATTATATATTCAAACTCAACCCAATGGAAAATGTCTAATCCTATCCCTCACTTTATAATTTGCCTGATTTCATAATGTCTCTATTGCTATCTGCTTTCCTACATATATTCCCCAGTTCATCATTGTGACTGACTCTTCACATGTGCTGACATTTACTTTCACACTCTAATAAATAACCTATTGCTAAAGAACTTTTGTTCCAAATCCTATACTCACTCTTCTTCCTAAACATACTAACTATCTTCTTAATCCTACCGAGTATCCCTTTTTGACTGGATGTTCTCTTCTACATTCAATCATTCAAGTAACAAGGTCTTATGCTATTGTGTATTGATTTATCTGAGACATCGGTGCAGAATGTAATTCAACGCTAAGTATCACAATCAAGGGCCCAATGCCCTTCTGGGCTTCAAATCTTACTTAGATTTCTTTTTTCATACATATATTTCATCTCTATATTCTTAAAATAATCACAAGTTTCCAATACCATTATTCATGCAGCAGAATAATTCCTAACCCAAATGGAACATGTTATTAACACTAACCATACACTGTTTGTGTTAATAACATGTTTACAGAAGAGCAGGGACAGTGTTGATCTTACAATACAGGAATGTAGTGGATCTTCCATCTGCTGAGAACCTAAAAGCGCCATGCAGAAATGATCCCTGGAGAAGATGTAGGCAGGTATGAAAGACCTGAGAGAGCAAAAGTCATCTTCCATCGCAAACAACCTGGTCAGGATGAAGGGATGATTCTGAATCAGCCTCTCTCATCTTAATGTAGAGAATATGGACCAAACCAAGACTGTGTGGAAAGCTGTTCCTGGTTCCCTATGGTTGATATACCATTCTAATTTGTGAAAGTGTCACAGGAAGTAGGGGCAGCCTCCATCTCATGGGACCGTTGAAAGAAACTCTTAGGACAAAGTGGTTGCCAAGGCAGTGATCTCATTCAGTTCCTGAAAAAAGTGACCTCAACTCACTTCCTTATTGATGGAACTCTCTGAACATGGGATCCAGGACGCCAGGCACCCAGATCCAGTCCCAGTCCCAGTCCCAGTGGTCTCACTTGTTTGGATTTACCAAGGACAGAATCAGTCTTTCTTGGTTCCTCCTAAGGTGAGGAGGCCAAATGCCTGGAAAGCTCGGAAGATGGGCTTTTCCTGGAAAAGCAGGTAGCGGCTCACTCCTGGTTCCTGACAACTTCACAGAGTTGGCCAAGGAGACCAGATGTGAGACAGAACAGGACATTTTGGGGGAACATAGTATGGCCCACCAGTCGGAGGATACTCCGGATAGTCTCATACCTATTTGGGGGAAGAAGGTGTCATTGTCAGTGTGGGTGTGGGTTTGTGGTTTTGTCTCATGTTCTGAGAATAGGAAGTAAAGTCAGTTTGTTTGGTTTGGAGTGAACTGTTTTTAGTAAGTCGTTTGACAAGGCAAGTGTTTCTGGGTCTGTGTATCACACTGTGTCCGTGGTTGTAGACATTAGAAAAGAGAATGCATCAATGGATATGTCCTGTCTAGTAGAAAGCTTCCCAGCATTCATCCTGCCCATTTTATGAATGGACTGTGGATTGCCTTATTAATGGGCAATACCTGCTACCTTCCTAATTTGCTGTTTTCTTCCAGAATTCTGGACACTCTCCAGAATAGGCTCATGGTTTTGTGTCTACGTTATGTACAACCTCCAAGCTCTGTGACAAGGCAATGTTCTGGATAGCTGAAGGAAATGACGAGCATCTGAGAAAACTCAGATATCAGTTGACCAGGAAAGTCTCAGTGGAGAAACCCTGCTTTGGGCCATTTGCTTACCTATTGTTCTGTTGCCCTGAGAGTCAGGAAGTCTTTGTCTCAAGCCACCCCTTTGTGAATCCTGAACAAAATAGTTTTCAAATGGAAATAAATAGGCTTCACCTTTGGCTCTTTCGTTAATTGATTTGGAAAGAGTTGTGTCTGAATCAGCCTCTTGGCCCAGTGTGATTCTTTGACTTAGATTCTCAGCACCTGATGGATCTAAAGAAAGATCCCATGTGTGCATCCAAATCAAAAATGGCAAAAAGAGCTGTCATTGTGGATGAAGTCTCTTGCCTTCCTCTGTAAGGTTCCTGAATTCCATCAAGTGAGAATAGGGATCATTTGGGTCAGATGAGTTCATCAAAGCCCTTCAGAGGCTATCCTGTAGGTGCTTAGGTTTTCTCATCACTCCAATTCACATAAAGTATCTTTAACCGACACTCAATAGGCCTCAAATGGGAAAAGTGGTGCAGTATTACGGGCAGGCCTTTTGGATCACTCCTGGTACAAAGGAAGGGTGTCCAGGCCACCCCGAATTTAGGCAAATGAGGAGCAATGGAGCTTATTTTGGACACTGTCTTGGGCTGCGTCCCTCATGGACACCTCCAGCCAGAGGTTATGATGAGTGTCAATATGGAAGAAGATGAGGGCCATGTGGGAGAATATCGGTTTTATTGTGGTCATTTGTGTGGCAGTTGGAAGAGATGACTGGGTCCACCTGGGCTTGAACTCTGGTGTGATTCCCCTTAGAGACTGAGTTCTGGAACTCACCTCAGAGAAGTATTGCCATGAATTGTGTTGGGATTTGAGGAAGCCACGCATGAGAGTCATCTTTGGAGACTGAGATCAAGGCCCAGGGTAGCTTTCCACAGGGCACTCTGATCTCAACCAGGATATCACATGATTTTATTCTGAAAGACTTGGAAGCCATTGTTGAGAGTCAAAACAGACAATGACATCACATTTTAGACCTCAATGGCCCTGGCTTCATGTGACCTTTTGGCCACTCTTTGGGAAGCCTTGCCTGTGAGAATTCTCCAGAACTTTCATTGAAATGAGCTTCCTCAACATTTAATGGTTCCTGAATTAATTGAAACCCACAGTGCATCCAACTTCATCCTTGAAAAATGGCTAGATAAATACCATGAAAATTTTCAATTTCCCATGACCAGGTGGCACTGGAGAACCATTGGACATTCTGTTGCTGATCATGAGTGTACCAGACCGTGCCTTGATTGATTGGGTTTCATGAAAATAAGTTGGAGCCTGCTGAGTAGTTGTCCTAGAGTAGTGGTTGGCAGGTGTGTGAAAAACATCTGTGGTGGGGCCATGTGGATCTGCCATTGGCTTCCAAATGGCTTGTGACTGACATGGTGCAGTCAGCAGACCCTCCTATGCAAAGGCATCTTGTTATATGGTGAGGTTTCAGGGCAATGTTTACAATCAGGTTGCTATGTTTAAGGGGGCAAGCAATGTGGGATAGAAGCCTGGTTGGTGCATTCTCCTGCATACCCTGACCCACCACGCCTGACAGAACTCGCTCCAGCACTGTGTCCCAGTTGAACTCCTTGGATTCCATGAAGCAATTACTAAACTCCCAATGCAACAGCAATAAACACATATAGAATCCTACCTGGTACCACACCTACATTCTTGTGAGGTGAACGACTTGGCAGATACAAATTGTGAGAGAAGATCACTCCTCCTAAACACCGTTGGAACTGAAAATATAACCAATGGATGAGCTTCCTAGTTTTACAACATTATACATAAATCCATGTTCAGTAAAATGAATATTTTAGATCTGTGAATGATATATATTTCATGATGAATTTCGAATAGCATATATATTGCGAGTTTTTAATGTGTTTGTGTGTATGTATATATATGTGTATATATATATACATACACACATTCTCCAGATTTTTCAAAATATGAAATATTTGTATCTTAATATACACTCCCTTAATTCATTCATATTCATGTATGTGGATTTATGATGATCTTTTCTAAATATTATTCTCAGAAATATTCATCCACCTGAAATACTTCTTTGTTTTTTGTACTGAAAACTAACTTCAGTGAATGTTGCATACAAATCCTAATATATCTAGAGTAACTGACCCAGTTTAACCTCAATGCAAGAAGATTCAAATGGAACATGGTGTGTATTTTGATGTTCATTTTAATTCAACACTGGTACATTACTATTTCTTCAGTTTATGCACATCATAGGATATATATTTCATCAAAAAGATGACAAAATTATAGGCGTTTTTTCACTTTCAATCACTTCCTACTTTAGAACACATATATTCTTCCATATTTCTTAACTGGTCTTCTCAAGATTCTTTTTTCCAAACACATTATTTTCGATTTTCATAATCACATTGAAGCAAAACTCACACACCCTTCATGATAAACCATAACCCTAATATTAACATTGATGTATAACTTGTTGGAATGAATGATTGTATATCAATATAAGATTTTTCATATTTTCAGATATCAATTCAATCCACCATTTAAAGTGGAACCAGTTATATTACTTATTCACAGTTGGTCTATTCATGCATTATCTCTATATTCATAGACACAGGGTACACCTGTTTGTACCCCAAATACTAATTTATAAGTCTTCAAAATATTGCTCCCAAAAATGGTGGAAGAAATTCTTATGTCACCCGATCTATATATACATTTTATCACAGTAATATTCTGGACACAAAATTCAAAGGTCAAACTTTTATTTGTACCAAAGCCTAAATGGAAAGTGAACATGGATTACTAAAATCATCAATTTCCAATTTGCCTAATCCTTTCAAATATCAATCCTATTGATGACTACATATTCGTTTCTTCCTAAGATTATATATTCAAACTCAACCCTGTTGAAAATGTCTAATCCTATCACTGACTTTATACTTTGCCTGATTTTGTAATGTCTGTATTGATATCTGCTTTCCAACATATTTTCTCCAATTCATCATTGTGACTGACTCTTCACTTGTGTTGACATTTACATTCACTCTGTAACCGAAACCCTATTGCTAAATAACTTTTGTTCCAAATTTTATACTAACTCTTCTTCCTAAACCTACTGACTATCTTCCTAATTTTACCGACTATCACTTTTGAATGGATGTTCTCATCTACATTCAATCATCCAAGTAAATGTAGGGCGAGTGTCAGAGGATGAGACCACCAAGAGACTATCTCATGCAACAGAAAGGGTTTATTTGGGGTCCAGCATGCTGGGGCTCAGAGCTCACTTGAATAGAGCAGAGAGCCCTGAGAACATCTTAAGCAGAGCTTATATAATTTTCTTGGAGAGGGCAGGGAGGGAAGTTTATTGATGGGTCAGGGCGAGTAAGCGGTTTGTGTGTAAACGCGTGAGGGAGTACATTCTGCAGTTTGGCAGTTGGGGACAGCACATTCTGGGAACAAGATTAGGAAACATTTCTCAACATTTCAACAGTGTTTTGTTAAGCATACAGAAAAACAGGAAGTGACAAGTACATATTTTATTAACATTTCATTCCCCACTTCTTCTTCTGGCTACTTTTAATCATAAAACTGATTGTTGGGGGGTGTCACATTTTATGTATGCTAGTGGGGTATTAACATAAGTTTAACTTGTCCAATTTGAGCTTGGAGAAAAGAAATTACATGGTTGAGAAACAGGGTTTTATAGTAAGCAATAAAATGAGGATTATTATTGGACCGGCCAGGGTTGATTAAAATGTAGTTAACCAGGGGGACTGTGTAAATCAAGACTCAAACCACCAATTTTGGGTCTCTATCTCTCTTTGATGCTCTTCAAGGCATCTTTTTAATTTACTCATAGAGTTTGTTACAACTCCAGTATGGTCGACATAAAAAAAAAAAAAAAAAAAAAAAAAAAAAAAAAAAAAAAAAAAAACATTCTTTCCTCAATGCAGCACAAAGGCTCCCTTCTCTCATGAAATGGAGGTCCAACCCTCGACTTTTCTGTAAAACAACTTCTGCCGCAGTCTTTGGCTGGGCACAAATCACGAGTCTCCACACAGCTTGTAGATTCAAACAGCAATTCTTTATTCCCGAACTCACACCGGCCGTCTACAAACACGCTCTGGGGGAATCCACGTTCTCTGCCCAAATCCACTCTCTCCCAAATCCACTCTGCATGGGCTTCTGTCTCCCAAAATATACTGTCTGACCCTAAGCACTCAAGAGGAACTCAGCAGCAGGATACGCCCTATTCTAAAGGGGGAACACCCTAATCTCCTATTATGCTAAACTGCCCTATTCTAAAAGGGGAACACCCTAATCTCCTATTATGCTAAACCGCCCTATTCTAAAGGGGAACACCCTAAACACGGATCCTGCCCTGGTCCTTGAGCAAGGTCACCTTTCAGAAGTCCTTCCACTAGACAGCATGGGAGTAAGCTGGCAAGGAATTTGTCATACCTACTTGGCTGATGGCTCCCAGCAAACTTCAAAGAGAGAGGTAAAAGATTCCTGCAAAGCTGTGATGGAATTTTCTAATATCTTTAAGTTTTGATCTATTGCTGCTTCTAATTGGGTCATTTGTTGTGTCCCATGGACCAGGGCAGTGGTTCCTGTGCGAACCCGGGCAGCAACCCCTATTCATAATAGAATGGCTAAGGTGAGAGATATATGTTCCCACCTGAACCGGGTTGTATGCCCCTCTATTTGATCTTCAAATGAACCTGCGTCATAATAGAGCACTCTGGGAAACATCTGCACCATTACACAATTAATCACTTCTGTTGACCATTTCATAAAAACATAAACAACGTTTAAGTATATAGAATTATATTGTTGTAGGGACGGAAAAGGCAAGGCACCTAAGATAGCACCAAAGACAAGGAAACAGTCATATTTGGTTGCAACCAGATTCAGAGGGCATTGCTTCTGTTGTAATCAATTAATCCCCTGAAACCCAAGTTTAGGTAGTTTCAGAATTTTGTACCCAACATGTAAGGGAAGGGGCTCTGAAGTTCACAGTCTGCAGAAGTTCACAAAGAGCAGTTTTTGTTTCTGATTTTTCCTCAGTTCTGGGCAAGTTAAATTTTCAAGGACACCTGGGTGCGGGAGAGCTTTTTTTTCCCCTTTTTTCCCTCTGCCAGCTGTTTCCACGGAGCCCAGTTTGCAACTTATCCATCTTACAAATATAGCCATCTCTATGAAGCCCCAGCTCAAGGCCAGAGGCCTTGATCACATATGTTGTGAAAAACTAGTAAGGGTGTGTCTAGCTCAGGAGTGCTGATTTTTTTCAGCCAGTTGCCAGGTAGACCAGGGCAACACAAAAAGAGGAAGTTTATCTACACTGAACTCTTTTATAGGGACTCTTTTGCTGAAAGTCCTAAAGTTAGCCATGGTGAAAACTTCTGGATAAGGTCAGTTAAGACTTTCCTGTGGGCCTGGTACAGAGGGGGAAGACGGGAAATGCAGGGCTGAGCGCAGCTCTTTGGATCTGAGAATGAGGAAGGAGAGATGTAAAAGAATAATGGAAAAGGGTTTTGAGATCTTCCTAGCACCAAAAACATGAGTAGTAGAACGGGTAGAACAGAGAGGGAGATGGGAGTGAGTATCCCAAAAAGCCTGTAAGGGACTTTAAATTCTTAGTAACCTGTTTTCAGTGATGACAAAGCAACTTTAAAGGCCATTTTCATTACATCTTGGATAGGGGTCTGAGGGCTCTTCTCAGCTGGTTTGAGCTTTGGGTTAGCTGGTAAGAGGACCTGGTGGGACCTAGTGTGGGCACTGACAGGAGAAGAGAGGAGTGAGTGAGTGGAGGGTTACCTCAGTACCTGCTACCTCAGCAAGGGGGCAATGGTCTGAGAAACGGTGGAGGTTTGGGTTTTTAATATAGTAATTGGAGGGGAGAAATCAAGTTGATGATGTGGGAGTGACAACAGAGAGTCTAGAGCAGAAGGCTGAGGGTGAGCATGTATTGGAGAAGCATAGTTCACGATGTGAGCAAAGGAGAGAAAAGGCCTCCACATAGAGGAATCTCCTTTCACCCTTTTGAGCACTTGCAGAAGTTAAAAAGGTCACACAGAATTTGAAGATCTAGAGACCCCTCAGGGGGCCATCAGTTTTGGTTGTCTAATTGGTAATATGGCCAATGCTGTGTACAGAATTTGATGAGGAGTTTGGGTTCCATGTGGCAGTCCCTGTATGCTCACATCCCCATGACTTACAGAAGATGTTGGCGTTTCCAGCACACAGCCTTGACTGTTTGTGGCTTTGATAGTACACTGGGCAAACATAGTAATCTAGGCTAGCCAACCAGCATCTGGCTCGCGTGTCCCTACATCAATAATGTTTGTTTCCATTATCTATGGTATGGAAGGAATTTAATGGAATTTTAGTGGGATCCTCTTCATTAGGGATATCCCAATAGGGAAGACATATACGCAGCTGACAAATGTCTGGCTGGAGAGATGGCCACCAGGTCCCTAAGCGGGCTGTATGCAAGATAGACCATACTTCCTTTCCAGTAGGATTTGTGATCAGACATCGCTGCTGAACAGGCTTATGAGGGTTAGGACTACTGGTGGTCAAGGGGAGAGTCTATAGCCTTATCCACACAGCGAATCCACAATTTGAAAGGGTTTCCAGTCTTTTCCAGTTTCCAGCCAGAGTCTGGACAGGGCACAGGCTTGAGATGAGAGGTAGGGATCCAGGAAGTGATTTTGACTACCTTTACCCTGTAGGTGTTATAAGTAGCACCTGGTATGGTCCTTTTCAGGGGAGTTCCAGGGATGACACCAGATGTCGTCTTACATAGATGAAGTCTCTATTTGATATCGCTGTAGAGTCCCCTCATCCCCAGGTTGGTAGGCAGTGGCCATCTGTTTTCACAGGTGTCTCTGAGTTCTTTCAAGAGCTTTAAGTCTGTTAAGCAAGGGGGTGTGGAAGGAATCGTTAGGTCTTAGAGTTGGGGTAGGACCCTTACTGGAGGAGGGACACCATAGAGAATTTCACAGGGTGTGAGGTTACACAAAGAAATAGATTGAGTATTTCTTGCATGAAACAGTACATAAAGCAGGAGCATAGTGCAATCTTTTATGCCGGTCTCTAAGCTTAATTTCGTTATGGTCTCTTTAATGGTTCTATTCATTCTTTCTACCTGTCCTGAACTCGGGGGTCTGTAAACACAATGTAATTTCCAATTAATCCCCAGGGTCCTTGCTAACCTCTGAGTTACCTGGGCCACGAACGCCGGTCCATTATCAGACCCTATTACTTTAGGCAGGCCATACCTTGGAAAAATATCTTCCAGAATCTTCTTGACCACCATTTGCGCTGTTTCATTTCTTTTCTTTTCTTTTTTTTTGGGGGGAAAGCTTCAATCCATCCTGAAAATGTATCTACAAAGACTAGGAGATATTTAAGTCCATTCCTTGCTGGCTTAATTTCAGTAAAGTCCACTTCCCAGAATTGTCCTGGTCTGGTTCCTCGTAGGTGCTTTCCTGCAGGAAGCTTGGAAGGGTAAGAATTAACCAATTGATGGACCCAACAGGCTTTTGTTATCCATTCAGTTGTTTCCTTTCACTGTGAGTCGGTTAGTGGAAAACTGTTTTTGATCCTTCAAAAATGAATGCAGTTTCTTTGAACCAAGGTGAGTGATTTGATGTACATTTTCTACTGACATAGTTAGAGCCGTGATTATAGGAGTTTTTACTGAAGGATTTAGAAATTCCACTTGGGGGCCTTCAGGGTTAAAAGTTATTTTGGCCCAGAGCTTTGTGAGCAGATCTCTGCCAATCAATGGGGCCATGCATTCTGGGATTACTAGGAAGGAGTGATGGATTTTTCCTTTCCCCTGGTCCATGGTCCTCTTAGTTGTCCAAGCCTGATATTTACTGCCATTAGCCCCTTGAATTAGAGACCTTTTATTTGATAGAGGTTCCAATGGGGCCTTAAAGGCAGAATATATTGCCCCTGTATCCACTTCAATGTATACTGGGGTCCCCTCCACTTCAAAAGTTAACCTGAGCTCAAGGAGAGGATCTGAGCCCCGACTTTCTTAGTAATCCTACAGAGTCAGAATGTCCAGCTGGCCTGGCTGTCTCTTTCTAGGGCACTCTTTAGCCCAGTGTCCTTTTTTTTTAGAGTAGGCACATTGAATTGAGGCCAGGGGTGGCCTCTAGTGTGGTCCCCGGTGTCCCTTCCTGTCTTCATGTTTCTTAATTTCTGGTCTATTTGTTGTTGTGACCAGGACCTTAGTCAATGCCTTAGTCTGTCTTTTGTTTCTTTTATCCTCCCTTTGCTCCATACTCTTCCTCAGTTTCTCTCTTAGTATACCTTCTTGGCTTCTCTGACTAAACCTCTCAAAGTCATATCTTGTAATCCATCTAAGCATTGTAACTGTCTTTTAATATCCAGAACAGCTTGCCCAATAAAGGCCACCATGACAGATGCCTTTTGATTCTCTGCCTGAGGATCGAAAGGAGTAAATCTCTTATATGCCTCCATAATTCCCTGTAGGAACATGGAGGGACATTCATCAGTCCCTTGAATAATCTCTCTTACCTTGGCCAAAATAGTTGATCGCCTAGCGGCCACTAAGATACCCACTATTAGAGCCCGGCAATAAGAGGAAGGATGCTCATTACCTTCACAGGTTTTGGGGTCCCAGTTGGGTCTGTGCAAGGGAAAGGCGGCTTTGCATATGTTGGGAAGTTTTGTCGGTCACCCATCTGGTCCGAGAATATTTTTTTCTAGAATCCAGGAAGATTCTCTTTTGTTCCTCTGTCATGAAGAGAGTCCCTAGGAGTTGTTGGCAGTCATCCCAAGTAGGCTGGTGTGAAAACATCAATGATTCAACCACACCTGAGACCCAGGTGGGGTCCTCAGTAAAAGGGGGATTGTTATTTTTCCAGTTATTTAGGTCTGAAGAGGAGAAAGGTAAAAACTGGTAGGCTTGCACTTTTCCCCCATGGTTGTCATCAATCATTGTTCCTTAGAAATGGAGAGGGAGCATCACGGGAGTTCCAGGGATTTCAATCATTCAACGCCGGCAAATTCCTTTAGCCGGGCCAGCATCCTCCAGGGGAGGAGGGGGTGTGTTTGCTGCAGGGGAGTTATTTGGAGTGCGCTGGGCTCGCTTAGCTTCTTCCAATGGCGGACAGGCTGAGTCAGCAGCAGGGGAATTACTTAGAGGGTGTTGGGGGTTGGGGGACGAGGGCAGGGAATAAGTAGTAGGACGAGAGTCCAGTAGAGTCAAATCTTGTGACTCAGGGAGAACAGAGGTTGAAGGAGGAGGAGAAGCAGAAGGTTTGAGAGAGCATGTGGGAAGGAGTAGGAGTGGGGGCAGGGGCAAGGAAAAGCTTCACACATGGAGGAGGAGAATTGCAGATGTCCTGAAAAGTTAAGATATATGTCTCTTGATCCTGATGTCTATGTGGCGCTGGCTGAAAGTCAATATCTCTGACTTTTTAAATTAGTGGGAAGTAGAAAGATTCTCCTAGGGGCTATCTGAATCCAAAGGTGGGCCATTCTGAGGCACAGAGAGTCTGCCAGGTCCAGCGTTTTACTGAAAAAGAAAGATTCTGAGCCCTTAAGCGGACTTTGGTGCAATGATCAAGGGTCAGGGAAAGAGGCATTGAAGTGCTCTATCCCATTATGAAAGATAAACAATCAGTAAAAGCAACGACACACGACACAGACAAGACAAAACAATAAAGACAGGCAATGGACGTCCAACACTGAGACCAGGACTGAGTAGCCGGCAAAACCTGATGGGCTGGATATGCCGAATCTGAAACAAAATATCACTGAGTTGAGGAGACTATTGTTCCTCGATTTCCCGAGTTCTCTGGGGAGTCCCCCAGTGACGTGGCCTGTGACTCTATGACATGTCTGTCAGCCATCGTCAGAGAGAGCTCACACTCTTCATCAACAGCCATTTTGCCAAGCCCTAACCTGAAACCTGAAACCAGAAAGAGGCGCCTTACATACCCCGAGAGGAGCCCGTTGGGGTCTCTCATCTGCCGCTGCTGGATCTCAGTGGAACCTCCATATGTAAAGGTCGGGCGAGCGTCCGGGGAAGAAACCACCAAGAGACTGTCTCATGCAAAAGCAAAGGGTTTATTATGGGTCCAGCATGCTGGGGCTCAGAGTTCACTTGAATAGAGCAGAGAGCCCTGAGAACAGCTTAAGCAGAGCTTATATACTTTCCTTTGAGAGGGCAGGGCAGGATGTTTATTGATGGGTCCGGGCGAGTGAGCTGTTTGTGGGCAACTGGGTGAGGAAGTACTTTCTGCAGTTTGGCAGTTGAGGACAGAACATTCTGGGAACAAGATTAGCAAACAGTTCTCAAGATTTCAACAGTGTTTTATTAAGCATACAGAAAACAGGAAGTGATAAGTACCTATTATATTAACCTTTCGCTACCGAGTACACTTTGCCAGATTTCCTAATGTCTCTATTGATATCTGCTTTCCTACATATTTTCCCCAGTTCATCATTGTGACTGACTCTTCACATGTGGTGACATTTACATTCACTCTATACCCGAAACCCTATAGCTAAAGAACTTTTGGTCCAAATCCTATGCTCACTCTCCTTTCTAAACCTACCGACTATCTTCCTAATCATACTGATTATCCCTTTTTGACTGGAAGTTCTCTTTGACAATCAATCATCCAAAATACATGGAACTTTGCCATTGTATATTGATGTATCTGAGACATCTGTGCAGAAAATAAATCAAAGCTCAGTATCACAATCAAGGTCCCAATGCTCTTCTGGGCTTCAAATCTTAAATAGATTTCTGTTTTCATACTTATGTTTCACCTATATATTGTTGTAAATATCGCAGGTTTCCAATACCATTATTCATCCAGCAGAATGATTCCTAATGCAAATTGAACCTGGTCAGGATGAAGGGATATGTCTGAATCAGCCTCTTTCTTCTTAATGTAGAGAAGAAGAACCAAACCAGGCTGTGTGGAGAGCTGTTCCTGGTTGCCTATGGTTAATATACCATTCAAACTCGTGAAACTGTAACAGGAAGCAGGGGCAGCCTTCATTTCAGGGGACCCTTGGAAGCAACTGTTAGGACAAAGTGGTTGCAAATGGTGTGAGCTCATTCAGTTCCTAAAGGAAGTGACCTCAGACCTCACCTCACATCCTTGGTGATAGAACTCTCTGAATTTGGGATCAAAGAATCCAGGCACCCAAATCCCATTCCAGTCCCAGTAGCAGTGGTCTCACTTCTTTGGATTTACCAAGGACAGAATCAGTCTTTGTTGGTACCTACTGATATGAGGATTGCCAAAAGCCAGGAAAGCTCTGAAGAGTGGCCTTTCCTGAGAAAGCAGGTAGTGGATCACCGCTGCCTCCTGACAACTTTACAGAGTTGGCCAAGGAAACCAGATCTGAAACAGGACAGGCAATTTCGGGGGAACATAGTTTGGCCCAATAGTCAGAGGACACTCCGGATAGTCAGAGACCTACTTGGGGGAAGAAGGTGCTTTGTGGGTGTGGGTGTGTGTTTGTGCTTTTGTCTCATGTTCTCAGAATAGGTAGGAATGGCGGTTTGTTTGGTTTGGAGTGAACTGTTTCTAATAAGTGATTTGATAAAGCAAGTGTTTCTATGTCTGTGTATCCCATTGTGTCCTTGGTTGTAGACATTAGAAAAGAGAATGCATGAATGGATGTGTCCTGTCTGGTAGAAAGCTTCCCAGCATTCATCCAGCCGAATATATGAATGCACTGCGGCTTCCCTTATCGATGGGCAACACCTGCTATTTTCCTAAGTTCTGGTTTTATTTTTGAATTCTGGCCACTCTCCAGAATAGGCTCATGGTTTTGTGTCCAAGAGAAGTACCACCTTCAAGCTCTGTGACATGGCCATGTACTGGATAGCTGAAGGGAATGGCGAGCAACTAAGAAAACTCAGATATCAGTGTGACCAGTAAAGTCTCAGTGGAAAAACCGTGCTTTGGGCCTTTTGCTTACCTTTTGTTCTATTCCCCTGTATGTCAGGAATTTCTTTGCCTCAGGCCACACCTTCGTGAAGCCGGAACAAAACACTTTTCAAATGGAAATGAATGGGCCTCACCTGTGGCTCTTTGCCTAATTGCTTTAGAAAGGGGTGTGTCTGAATCAGCCTCTTGGCCCTGTGTGAGGCTGTGGCTTAGATTCTTAGCACCTGATTGATATAAAGAAAGATCCCATGTGTGAATCCAAAACCAAAATGCCCAAAAGAGGAGTCATTGAGGATAAAGTCTCTTGCCTTCCACTGTAAGGTTCCTGAACTCCATCAAGTGAGAATAGGGATCATTTGGGTCAAATGATTTCTTCAAAGCCCTGCACATGCTAGCCCAGTGGTGTTTGTGTTTTCTTATGACTCCAATTCACATAAAGATTCTAAACCCCACTGTCAGTAGGCCTCAAATTGGAGAAGCAGAGCAGTATTACAGCAGGCCTATTTGATCACTCCTGGGTTACAGGAAGGGTGTTCAGGCCACCCTGACATTAGGAAAATAAGGGGCAAGGAAGCCTATTTTGGACACTGTCTTGGGCTGTGTCCTTCATGGAAACTTCCAGCCAGAGGTTAAGATGAGTGTCTATATGCAATAAGATGAGGGTCATGTGGGAATGTTTTGGTTTAATTTTGGTCATTTGTGTTGGGGTTGGAAGAGATGAGTAGGTCAACCAGGACTTGAAATCTGGTGTGATTCCCCTTAGAGACTGAGTTATGGAACTGAACTCAGAGAAGTATTGGCATGAATTGTTTTGAGTTTTTAGGAGGCCACACATGAGACTCGCTCTTGGAAACTGAGACCTAGGCCCAGGCTGGCTTTCCACAGAGCACTAGGAATCTCACCCAGGATATCACAAGATTTTATTTTGAAAGACTTGGCAGCCATAGTGAAAACACACATAGACCTCACACTGTAGACCTCAATGGGCCTGGCTTCATGTGACCTTTTGGCGACTCTTTGGGAAGACTTGCCTTTGAGTGTCCTCCAGAGATTTCATTGAAATGAGCTTCCTCACAATTTAATGGTTCCTAAATGAATTGAAACCCACAGTGCCTCCAACTTCCACCTTAAAAAATGGCTATATAAATACCATAAAATTTTTGAAATTCCTATGACCAGGTGGCACTGGAGAACCTTTGTATGCCCTATTGCTGATCATGAGTGCCTTTATTGACTGAGTTTCATTAAAATGGTGTAGAACAGAGATGCCAGTAAGTTGGATACTCCTCAATTGTAGGCGCAAGCTTTGGTGTGCAGGTTTGTGATAAAACATCCGTGATGGGGCCATGTGGATCTGCCATTGCTTCCAAATGGCATGTGACTGACGTGGTGCAGCCAGGAAACCCTTATATGTAAAGGCATATTGGTATATGGAGAATTTTTAGGGCAATGTTCATAATCAAGTTGCTATGGACAAGGGGACAATCTATGTGGGCTAGAAGCCTGGTTGGTGCATTCTCCTGCAGTCCATGACCCACTACACATGACAGAACTCCCTTCAGCACTGTGTCCCAGTTCAACTCCTTGTATTTCGTGTAGAAAATACCAATCTCCCAGTGTAGCAGCAAGAAACACCACGAAAAGTGGAGAATGACCAAATGCCTTCACAGTCCACACGGGGAGACTCTTAGACCCCAGTGGTCACAGTTTACTTACAAAGAGAGAATTCAGTACTGTAGCCTAGTGTTCATTGGAAAATAAGAAACCACGTCCTCCAGGTCACATAGATGTAGACCCAGCTCTGATGGTCTCACTAGAAAGAAAGCTAAAGCTCCTGACAACAACATATATTTTGAGTTCCCAACATCAGAGGCAGTTTCTCAAAAAGACTTTAGGCCAGAAGAGCTACAAGTATGTGGAGTGTTTACCTTGTCCCTTACATTTGGAAACTCCTCTACCACATCCAAGGTTGTGAACTCCTTTGAATTTTCCATTCCAGATATATATTCACAGATTTTCCAACTCTTCTCCTCTAATTGCGTCTTATTTGGGGCGAAGGTAATGTGAAGCCATTGTTCTGGATGAGAGTGGGAAATTTATTGTGTAGCCCATATTTGCATGCACATTGGATTCATTTTCCTTTTTTCCATTCAAAATACTGAATCCCTGACACTAACCCATACCCTACTAGACTCTGACTACTAATCCTACTATGATGGAGAATAATAACACAAACAGAATAGAAATACAAGCCGTTCAGAGGAAGCATGGTGTATAGTTGGACTTGCCTTTTGCATGATAAAGGGTAGGTGTTATATATCTAGTCCATTTTTCATTGAAATAGTTCTCTATGTGTTTTTTTCCTTTAATTTTTATTGTTGGTTGTTCAAAACTTTACCTATTGCTTGACATATCATATTTCACACTTTGGTTCAAGTGGGTTATGAACTCCCATTTTTGCCCCGTATACAGGTTTCAGCATCACATCTGTTACACATCCACTGTTTTACGTATTGCAATAGTAGTGTCTGTTGTAGTCGGCTGTCTTTCCTCTCCTCTACTATCCCCCATTCCCTCCCCTCCCATCTTCTCTCTCTACTCCATCTACTGTAATTCATTTCTCCCCCTTGGTTTTTTCCCCCCTTTCCCCTAACTTCCTCTTGTATGCAATTTTGTATAACCATGAGGGTCTCCTTCCATTTCCATGCAATTTTCCTTCTCTTTCCTTTTCTCTTCCACCTCTCACCCCCGTTTAATGTTAATTTTCTTCTCATGCTCTTCCTCCCAACTCTGTTCTTAGTTACTCTCTTTATATCAAATAAAACTATTGGCATTTGTTTTTTTTTTTTAGGGATTGGCTAGCTTCACTTAGCATAATCTGTTCTAATGCCATCTATTTCCCGGCAAATTCTATGATTTTGACATTTTTTAATGCAGAGTATTATTCCATTGTGTATAAATGCCACATTTTTTTTCCTTCGTCTATTGAAGGGCATCTAAGTTGGTTCCACACTCTTGCTATTTTGAATTGTGCTGCTATGAACATCAATGTAGCAGTGTCAATGCAGCATGCACTTTTTAGGTCTTATGGAATACACTGAGAAGGGGAATAGCTGGGTCAAATGGTGGTTCCATTCCTAGCTTCCAAGAAATCTCCATACTTCTTTCAAATTGGCTGCACCAATTTGCAGTCCCACCAGCAATGTACAGGTGTACCCTTTTCCCCACATCGTCGGCAGCACTTGTTGTTTGACTTCATAATGGCTGCCAATCATACTGGAGTGAGATGGTATCTTAGGGTGGGTTTGTTTTCCATTTTTCTGACTGCAAGAGATGGTGAGGATTTTTTCATGTACTTATTGATTGATTGTATGTCCTCATCTGAGAAGTGTCTGTTCAGGTCCTTGGACCATTTGTTGATTGGGTTATTCGTTTTCTTATTGTTTAATTTTTTGAGTTCTTTGTATACTCTGGATATTAGGGCTCTATCTGAAGTGTGAGGAGTAAAGATTTGTTCCCAGGATGTAGACTACTTATTTACCTCTCTTATTTTTTCTTTTGATGAGAAAAAACTTTTTAGTTTGAGTAAGTCCCATTTGTTAGTTCTAGTTATTAACTCGTGTGCTATGGGTGTCCTATTGAGGAATTAGGAGCCCAACCCCACAGTATGTAGATCATAGCCAACTTTTTCTTGTATCAGATGCAGTGTCTCTGATTTGCTATCAAGCTCCTTAATCCATTTTGAGTTAACTTTTGTGCATGACGAGAGAAATGGATTCAGTTTCATTTTGTTGCATATGAATTTCCAGTTTTCCCAGAACCATTTGTTGAAGATGCTATCCTTCCTCCATTGCATGCTTTTAGACCCGATTGGCATTGCATTTAACATATAGAGAATTTTGGTTATATTGCCATTTTGATGATGTTAGTTCTGCCTATCCATGAACATAGTATATTTTTCCATCTTCTAAGATCTTCTTCTATTTCTCTCTTTAGGGTTCTGTAGTTTTCATTTTATAAGTCTTTCACCTCTTTTGTTAGGTTGATTCCCAAGTATTTTTTTTTTTGTGTGTGTGTGTGTGTGTGTGGATATTTTGAATGGAGTGGTTGTCCTCATTTCTATTTCAGAGGATTTGTTGCTGATATACAGGAATGCCTTTGATTTATGCGTATTGATTTTATATCCTGCCACTTTGGTGAATTCATTTATTAGCTCTAATAGTTTCTTTGTATACCTTTTTGGGTCTGCTAAGTATAGAATCATGTCATCTTCAAATAGTGATAATTTACGTTCTTCTTTTCCTATTTTTATGCCTTTGATTTCTTTAATCTCTCTAATTGCTCTGGCCAGTGTTTCGAGAACTATGTTGAACAGAAGTAGTGAGAGAGGGCATCCCTATCTTCTTCCAGATTTTAGAGGGAATGCCTTCAATTTTTCTCCATTCAGAATGATGCTAGCCTGAGGCTTAGCATAGATTGCTTTTACATTATTGAGGTATGTTCCTGTTATCCCTAGTTTTTCCAGAGTTTTGAACATAAAGGGATGCTGTACATTGTCGAATGCTTTTTCTGCATCTATCGAGATGATCAAATGGTTCTTATTTTTAAGTCTATTGATGTGATGAATAACATTTATTGATTTCTGTATATTGAACCAGCCTTGCATCCCAGGGATGAATTCTACTTGATCATGGTGCACAATTTTTTTAATATGTTTTTGTATCCGATTCGCCACAATTTCATTGAGGATTTTTGCATTTTTCCTGAAATAGCTTTAAAAGTAATGGTATTAGTTCCTCTTTAAAGGTTTTGTAAAACTCTGCTGTATACCCATCCGGTCCTGGGCTTTTCTTAGTTGGTAGTCTTTTGATGGTTTATTCTATTTCCTCAATTGTTATGGGTCTGTTTAGTTTGCCTATATCCTCCTGACTCAATCTGGGCAGATTATATGACTTGAGAAATTTATCGATGCCTTCACTATCTTCTATTTTATTGAAGAATAAGAATTCAAAATAATTTCGGATTATCTTCTGTATTTCTGAACTATCTGTTGTGATACTGAATTCTCCCTATTCTTTTCTTTGTTAGCTTGGCTAAGGGTCGGTCGATTTTATTTATTTTTTCAAAGAACCATCTTTTAGTTTTGTCAATTTTTTCAATTGTTTCTTTGTTTCGATTTCATTAATTTCAGCTCTGATTTTAATTATTTCTTGGCTTCTACTTCTTTTGCTGTTGTTTTGCTCTTCTTTTTCTTGGATTCTGAGATGAAGTATGAGATCATTTATTTGTCTTTTTTTTTTCCTTTTTTTAAGGAATGAAATCCAAGCAATGAATTTTGTTCTTAGAACTGCTTTCAATGTGTCCCATAGATTCTGATATGTAATGTCTGTGTTTTCATTTATCTCTAAGAATTTTTTAATTTCCTCCTTGATGTCTTCTATAACCCATTGATCATTCAGTAACCTATTTTTCATTCTCCATTTGATACAGGATTTTTCCTTCTTTCTTTCATTGTTGATTTTCAGTTTCATTTCCTTATGATCAGATAAGATGCCTGGTATTATATCTACTCCTTTATATTGTCTAAGAGTAGCTCTGTGACATAATATATGATTTATTTTTTGAGAAGTATCCATGTGCTGCTGAGAAAAAAGTGTAACTGCTTGATGTTGGGTGGTATATTCTATATATATATATATATATCATAAGTCTGGGTTATTAATTGTGTTATTGAGTTCTATAGTTTCATTATTCAACTTTTGTTTGGAAGATCAGTCCAGTAGTGAGAGAGGTGTGTTTGAGTCTCCCATGAGTATTGTATATTGGTTTATTAGAATCTTGAACTTGAGAAGAATTTGTTTGATGAACATAGCTGCACCAATGTTTGGGGCATATATATTTATGATTGTTTTGTCTTGTTGGTGTATGGTTTCCTTGAGCAGTATGTAGTGTCCCTCTTTATCCCTTTTGATTAACTTTGGCTTGAAATCTATTTTATTTGATATGAGTATGGACACTTCTGCTTGTTTCCGAAGTCCATATGAGTGGTATGATTTTTCCCAACTTTTTACCTTCAGTCTATGTATATCTTTTCCTAACAAATGTGTCTCCAGTAGGCAGCATATTGTTGGGTCTTGTTTTATGATCCATTCTACTAGCCTGTGTCTCTTAATTGGTGAGTTTAAGCCATTAACATTTAGGGTTATTATTGAGATATGGGTTGTTCTTCCAGCCATATTTGTATATTTATGTTACTAAACATGGTTTGTTTTCCTCCTTGATTATTTTCCCCCCTTTACTCCTCTACCTCCCACTGTTGGTTTTCATTGTTATTTTCCATTTCCCCTTCCTGTGATGTTTTGCCAAGGATGTTTTTAAGAAATCGTTTTCTAGCTGCAAATTCTTTTAACTTTTGTTTATCGTGGAAAGTTTTAATTTCATCTTCTATCCTGAAGCTTAATTTCGCTGGATACACAATTCTTGGATGGAACCCATTTTCTTTCAGTGTTTGAAAAATGTTATTGCAGGATCTTCTAGCTTTCAGAATCTGTGTTGAAAGATCAGCTGTTATCCTGATTGGTTTACCACTAAATGTAATCTGCTTCCTTTATCTTGTAGCTTTTAAAATTCTCTCCTTTTTCTGTATGTTGGGCATCTTCATTATAATATGTCTAGGTGTGGATCTCTTATGATTTTGCACATTTGGCATCCTGTAAGCTTCTAGGATTTGCGATTCTGTCTCATTCTACAAGTCTGGGAAGTTTTCTCCTTTATTTCATTGAATATATTGCTCATTCCTTTTGTTTGGACCTCTATACCTTCCTGTATCCCAATGACTCTTAAGTTTGGTCTTTTTATGTTATCCCATATTTCTTGGATGTTCTGCTCATGGTTTCTTAAAAGTCTTGCTGAGCTGTCTGTGTTCTTTTCAAGTTGAAATAATTTGTCTTCATTGTCTGATGTTCTATCTTCTAAGTGTTCTACTCTGCTGGTAGTATTCTCAATTGAGTTTTTAAGTTGGTTTATTGATTCCTGCATTCCTAGGATTTCTGTTTGTTTGATTTTATAATCTTTATCTCCCTGTATAGTTGATCTTATGCTTCTTGGATTTTTTTTATGTAATTCATTATCAAGGTGATCTTTCATTGTCTGATTTTGCTCTCTAATGTCTTCCTTGAGACTCCAGATCATCTGAAGCATGTATATCCTGAGTTCTTTATCTGACATTCCATCTTCTGCAGATATTACCTCTTCTAACGTTGACTTTACCTGCATTGCTTATGGTCCTTTCTTTCCTTGTCTTTTCATACTGTTCATATTCCTTTCTGCTTGGTGAAACTGTTGTGTTATTGAATTTTTCCCCTATATATTTATATTGCTCTTGTATAGTTTCAAAGTCTCCCTCGCAGGCACGGGTGGTGGCTCTGCCCCTCCTACAATTGGGACAATGTGCCTACCACACCAGCAGGCTGCTGGGCCTGTTCTGTAAGTCGGTAGCTGGTCCGCCTACCTTGAAGGTGCGAGCAGCAACTCTGCCCCTCTGCAGGCACTGGGCCTGTTCTGCCAGTGGGTCGCAAGTCGGGCTACTTTGCAGGCGTGGGCGGCAGCTTTGACCATCCGCGGGCCACTGGGTCTGTTTTGTCTGTCCCTTGCAGGTCTGTCTACCTTGCAGGCGCCTGTGGCTGCTCCGCCCCTCCCCCAACCGGGACGATGTGTCTACCATGCTGGCGGGCCATAGGCCTGGTCTGTCGGTGGTTGCAGGTCCACCTACCTTGCAGGCGCAGAGGGCGTCTCTGCCCCTCCGCAGATTGCTGGGCCTCTCCTGCTGTGGGTCACAGGTCTGCCTACCTTGCAGGCCCGGCGGCATTGCCCCTCCCCCAACCAGGGCGATGTGTTTTCCACGGTGGCGGGCCACTGGTCCTGTTCAGCCGGTGGGTCGCAGGTCCGCCTACCTTGAAGGAGCGATTGGCAGATCTGCCCCTCCCTCTCTCAATGTGTTTTTAAAGTTGACAAATATGTGAATTCCTGTCTCCCTTTCTCTGTAGCATATTCAGCACATGTATTTTTATATGCACATATAGAATCCTACCTGGTATCACACGTACATTTTTGTGAGGTTGCTGACTTGGCAGATACAAATTATGAGAAGAGATTACTCCTTCTAAACGATGTTGTAACTGAAAATTTAAGCTATGGGTGAGCATCCTAGTTAAACAATATTACACATAAATCCACGCTCAGTAAAATGAAGATTTTTGGATCTGTGGATGATATATATTTCATGAAGAATTTCAATTGGCATATATATTGCTACTTTTTAATGTCTGTTTTGTGTGTGTGTGTGTGTATACACACTCTTGTGTATATATATATATATATATATATATATATATATATATATATATGCACACTCTCCATATATTTCAAAATATGAAATAGATGTGTCTTATGTACAGTCCCAAAATTCATTCATGTTCATGTATGTGGAATTATAATCAAATTTTCAAATTCATTCATGTTCATGTATGTGGAATTATAATCAAATTTTCACAAGATTATTCTCAGAAATATTCATCCACCTGAAATACATATTTGTTTCTTAGGACTGAAAACTAAATTCAGTGAATGGTGCATTCAAATCCTAATATTTCTACATTAACTGACTCAGTTTAACATCAATGCAAGAAGATTCCTATGGGACATGATGTTTATTTTGACGTTCATTTTTACTCAACACTGGTACATTACTATTCCTTCAGTGAATGCACATCAGAGGATATGTATTTCATCTACAATTTCACAAATTTATAAGCATTTGTTTCACTTTCAGTCACTTCCTGCTTCAGAACACATGTATTTCTCCAGGTTTCTTGACTGGTCTTTTTATGAGACTTTTTTCCAAAAAAAAATATTTTCAACTTCCATAATCAATTTTAAGCAAAACTCACACACTCTTCATGATAAACCATAATCCTCATATTACCATTAGATGTAAAACGGGTTGGAATGAATGGTTGTATATCAATATAAGATTTCCTGTATATTTTCACATTTCAATTCAATCCATTATTTGAAGTTGGAACCAGTTATATTATTTATTCACAGTATGGTCTATACATGCATATTCTCCATATTCAAAGACAAAGAGTGCACCTGTTTGTTCCCCGAATACTAATTTATACATCTTCAAAATATCGCTCCCAGAAATGGTGGAAGAAATACTCAGGTCACCTTATCTACATATACATTGTATCACAGTAATATTCTGGACACAAAAAGCAAAAGTCACACTTATGATTGTACCAAAGCCTAAATGGAAACTGAACATGGATTCCTAAAAACATCCAGGTCCAGTTTGCCTAATAGTCTCAAATATCAATCCTATTGGTGACTACGTATTTGTTTCTTCCTAAAATTATATATTCAACCTAAATGCAGTTAATAATGTCTAATCCTATCACTCACTCTATACTTTGCCTGATTTCCTAATGTCTCTATTGATGTCTGTTTTCCTAAATATTTTCCCCAGTTCACCATGTGAGTGACTCTTCACATGTGATGATATTTACTTTCACTCTCTAAGCGAAACCCTATTGATAAAGAATTTTTGGTCCAAATCCTGTACTCACTCTTCTTCTGAAAGCTACTGACTATCTTCCTAATCTTACTGAGTTTCCCTGTTTGAGTGGAAGTTCTCTTTTCCATTCAATCATCCAAGGTACAAGGTCCTATGCCATTGATTATCGATTTATCTGAGACATATATGCGGAACATAATTCAAAGCTAAGTATCACAATCAACAGCTCAATGCCCTTCTGAGCTTCAAATCTTACCTAGATTTCTGTTTTCATACTTATATTTTATGTCTATGTTTTAATAAATATCACAGGTTCCCAATACCATTATTCATCCAGCAGAATGATTCCTAACCCAAATCAAACATGTTATTAAACCCTAAACATACACTGTTCCCACAATCTCACTAACAAAAGACCAGGGACAGTGTTGGTCTTACAATACAGGAATGTAGGGGATATTCCATATGCTGAAAAACTCAAAGGTCCATGCAGATGTGATCCCTGGAGAAGATATAGGCAGCTATGAAGGACCTTAAAGAGCAAAACTCATCTTCCATTGCAAACAACCTGGTCAGGATGAAGGGTTGTATCTTAATGAGCCTCTCTGTTCTCAATGTAGAGAAAATGGACCAAACCAGGCCTGTGTGGAGAGCTGTTCCTGGGTGCCTATGGTTGATTCACCATTCTAACTTGTGAAAGTGTCACAGGAAGTAGGGGCAGCCTCTATCTCATGGGACCCTTGGAAGCAACTGTTAGGACAAAGTGATTGCCAAGGCAGTGTCCTCATTCACTACCTGAAGTAAGTGATCTCACCTCTCTTCCTTGGTGATGGACCTCTCTGAACTTGTGTGCAGAAGCCAGGCAACCAGAGCCAGTCCCAGTCCCAGTCCCATTGAGGTCACTTGTTTGGATTTACCAAGGACAGAATCAGTGTTTCCTGGAACCTACTGATGTGAGGATGGCCAAATGCCAGGAGAGCTTTGTAGAGGGGCCTTTCCTGAGAAAAAGGTACTTTCCCATTTCTGGCTCTTGACAACGTCACAGATTTGGCCAAGGAGACCATATCTGAGACAGGACAGGCCATTTGGGGGTACATAGTATGGCCTACCAGTCAGACGACACTCAGGATAGTCACAGAATTACTTGGGGGAAGGAGGTGTCTTTGTGGGTGTGGGAGTGAGTTTGTGGTTTTTTCTCATGTTCTGAGAATAAGTAGGAAAGGCAGTTTGTTGGGTTTGGAGTGGACTGTGTCTAGTAATTCCTTTGACAATGTGAGTGTTTCTATATCTGTGTAACTCTCTGTGTCCGTGGTTGTATTCATTAGAAAAGAGAATTCATCTATGGATGTGTCCTGTCTAGTAGAAAGAATTCCAGCATTTATCCTGCCTAATTTATGAATGGACTGTGACTTGCCTTATCAATGGGCAACACGTACTATCTTCCTAAGTTCCTGTTTTCTTTCTGAATCTGGCCACTCTCCAGAGTAGGCTCATGGTTTTATGTCCAAGTTATGTACCACCTCCAACCTCTGTGACATGGGCAATGTATTCTATAGCTGAAAGGAAAGGGAGCATCTCAGAAAACTCAGATATCAGTGTGACAAGGAAAGTCTCAGTGGAGAAAACCGGCTTTGGGCCTTTTGCTTCCCTATTCCTCTGTTGCCCTGAATGTCAGGAAGGTCTTTGCCTCAGGCCACCCCTTTGTGAAACCTGAAGAAAACAGTTTTCAAATGGAAATGAATGGGCATCACCTGTGGCTGTTTGCTAAAATGCTTTGAGAGATATGTGTGTGAATCAGCCTCTTGGCCGTGTGTGAGGCTGTGTCTTAGATATTCAGCGCCTAATGGATCTTAAGAAAGATCCCATGTGTTCATCCAAAACCAAAATGTCTAAAAAATCAGTCATTGTAGATGAAGTTTATTGCCTTTCTCTGTTAGGTTCCTGACCTCCAACAAGTGAATTTGGGGATCCTTTGAATTAATCAAGTTCTTCAAAGCCCTGCAGAGGCTAGCCCATATGTGCTTGGGTTTTCTAATGAATCCAAATCACATAAAGAATCGATACATGACAGTCAGTAGGCCTCAAATTGGAGAAGCAGAGCAGTATTAGTGGCAGGCCTATTAAATCACTCCTTGTTTACAGGAAGGGTGTCCAGGTCACACTGACTTTAGGCAAATGAGGGCAAGTTAGATTATTTCAGACTCTGTCTTGTGCTTTACCCCTCATGGAAACCTCCAGCCAGAGGTAATGATGAGTGTCTATATGGAAGAAGATGAGGGCAATGTGGGAGTGTTTTGGATTTAATTGTGGTCATTTATTTGGCTGTTGGAAGATAAGACTGGGTCCACCTGGGCTTTAACTCGGGTTTGATTCACCTTAGAGACTGAGTTCTGGAACTGACCTCAGAGAAGTATTCACATGAATTGTGTTGGGATTTTAGGAGGCCACGCATTAGACTTGCCCTTTGAAACTGAGATCTAAGCCCAGGGTGGCTTTCCACAAAGCACTGAGAATGTCAGCCAGGATATACCCGGATTTTATTCTGAAAGACTTGGCAGGCATATTTGAGAGTCAAAACACCCATGGACCTCACATTGTAGACCTCAATGGGCCTTGCCTCATGTGATCTTTAGGCCACTCTTTGGGAAGCATTGCCTGTGAGAGTTCTCCAGATCTTTCATTGAAATGAGCTTCCACAACATTTAATGGTTCATGAATGAATTGAAACCCACTGTGGCTCCAAATTCCTCTTTGAAAAATGGCTAGATAAATACCATGAAATTTTTAAAATTCCCATGACCAGGTGGCACTGGAGAACAGTTAGATCTCCTGATGCTCATCATGAGTGTACCAGACTGGGCCTTGATTTACTGGGTTTCATGAAAATGGCATAGAACAGAGATGCCAGTAAGTTGGAACCTTCTGAGTAGTGCACCTTGAGCAGTTGTGGGCAGGTGTGTGACAAAACATCTGTGGTGGGGCCATGTGGATCTGCCATTGGCTTCCAAATAGCATGTGATTGACTTGCAGCAGCCAGCAGACCCATTTATGTAAAGGCACCTTGTTATATAGAGAGGTTTCAGGGCAATGTTCAGAATTGTGTTGCAATGGAAAAGGGGGCAATGTAGCAAGCAATGAGTGATAGAAGCCTGGATGGTGCATTCTCCTGCAGACTCTAACCCACCACAAGTGACAGAACTCCCTGCAGCACTGTGTCCCAGTTGAACTCCTTGTATTTTGTAAAGCAAATATCAAACTCACTGTGCAGCAGCAAGAAACACCACGAAAAGTGGAGGATGACCAAATGTCTTCACAGCGACACGGGGAGACACTAAGCCCCCAGTGGCCACAGTTTACCTACAAAGAGAGAATTCAGCACTGCTGCCCCATGTTCATTGGAAAATAAGAAATGTCGTCCAGGTCACATAGATGCAGACCCATCTTTGATGGTCTCACTAGAAAGAAAGCTAAAACTTCTGACAACAACTTATATTTCAAGTGCCCAATCTCACATGCAGTTTCTCAAACAGTCTTTAGGCCAGAAGAGCTCCATGTTGGTGTTGTGTTTACCATGTCCCTTGCTTTTGGAAACTCCTCTACCATCTCGAAGTTTGTGAACTCCTGAGCATTTTCCATTCCAGACATGTATTCACAAATTTTCTAACTCTTCTCCTCTAATTGTGTCTTCCTTGGAGCGAAGGTAATGTCAAGGCATTGTTCTGGATCAGAGTGGGAAGTTTTGGGTTGCACATATTTGCACACACATTTGATACAATTTCCAATTTTCCATTCAAAATACAGAATCCCTGACACTATCCCATACCCTACTTGACTCTGGCTACTAATCCTAATATGATGGAGAAAAATAACACAAACAGAATATAAATACAAGCAGTTCAAAGGAGGCATGATGTATATTTGGACTTGCCTTTTACATGATAAAGTTTATGTGTTATAAATCTAGTCAATTTTTAATTAAATAGTTCTCCATGTGTTTTTAAAGTTCAAAATATGTGTATTATTGACTCCCTTTCTCTGTAGCCTATTCAACATATGTATTTTTATATGCACATACTGAAAGCTACCTGGTATCACACCTACATTTTTGTGAGGTGGCTTCCTCAGCAAATACAAATTGTGAGAAGAGAACACTCCTCCTAAACGCTTTGGAACTGAATATTCAACCTATGGGTGAGCTTCCTAGTTGAACAAAATTATACATAAATCCATATTCTGTAAAATATATATTTTTGCATTTGTGGATGATATATATTTCATGATGGATTTCGATTGGCATATATTACTACATTTTAAAGTCTGTGTGTGTGTTTTGTGTGTGTGTGTGTGTGTATATATATAAATATAAATATATATATATATATATATATATATATATATATATATATATATAGTCTCCATATTTTTCAAAATATGAAATATTTGTTTCTTATTTAGAGTCCCAAAATTCATTCATGTTCATGTATGTGGATTTATAATAAAATTTTCACAAGATTATTCTCAGAAATATTCATCCACCTGAAGTACATATTTGTTTCCTAGTATTGAAAACTAACTACAGTGATTGGTGCCTTCAAATCCTAATATTTCTACAGTAACTGAACCAGTTTAACATCAATGCATGTAGAATTCTATTGGACGTGTTGTGTATTTTGACGTTCGTTTTTATTCCACACTGGTACATTACTCTTTCTTAAGTTTATGGACATCATAGGACATATATTTCATCAAAAATTTCGCAAATTTATAGGCATTTGTTTCACTTTCAATCGCTTCCTGCTTCAGAACACATGTATTCCTCCAGGTTTCTTGACTGGTCTTTTCATGAGACTTCTTTCCAAACAAATTATTTTCGATTTTCATAATCAATTTGAAGCAAAGTCACACACTTTTCATGATAAACCAAAATCCTCATATTTCCATTAGATGTATAATGGGTTGGAATGAATGATTGTATATTAATATAAGATTTCTTATTTGTTTTCAAATTTATTTCAATCTATTATTTCAAGTTGAAACCAGTTTTATTATTTATTCACAGTATGGTCTATTCATGCATTTCCTCTGTATTCATAGACACAGGGTGCACCTTTTTGTAGCCCCAATACAAATTTATACATCTTCAAAATATTGCTTCCAGAAATGGTGGAAGAAATACTCATGTCACCTGATCTACATATACATTTCATCACAGTAATATTCTAGACATAAAATTCAAAGGTCACACTTATGATTCTACAAAATCCTAAATAGAAAGTGAACATGGATTACTAAAAACATCCATGTCCAGGGTGCCTTATGCTCTCAAATGTCAATCCGATTGGTGACTACATATTTGTTTCTTCCTAAGATTATATGTTCAACCTCAACCCTGTTGAAAATATCTAATCCTATCACTCACTTTATACTTTGCCTGATTTCCTAATGTCTCTATTGATATCTGCATTCCTACATATTTTCCCCACTTCATCATTGTTAGAGACCCTTCACATGTGCTGTTATTGAAATTCACTCTCTAACCGAAACCCTATTTGTAAATAACTTTTGGTCCAAATCCTATACTCATTGTTCTTCCGATACTTACCTACTATCTTCTGATCCTACTGACTATCTCTGTTTGAGGGGATGTTCTCTTCTACATTCAATCATCCAAGGTACAAGTTCCTATGCCATTGTATATCAATTTATCTGAGATACCTGTGCAGAACGTAATTCAAGCTAAGTAATCCAATCAAGGACCCAATGACTTTCTGGACTTCAAATCTTACCTGGATTTCTGTTTTCATACTTATATTTCACCTATATATTCTTGTAAGTATTGCAGTTACCCAATACCATTATACATCCCGTAGAATGATTCCTAACCCAAATCGAACTGGTTATTAAGCATAACCATACACTGTTCCCTCAATATAACATTACAGAAGAGCTGGAACAGAGTTGGTCTTACAATGCAGGGATGGAGGGGATCTTCCACCTACTTAGAACCTCAATGGTCCATGCAGAAATTATCCCTGGAAAACATGTAGGCAGGTATGAAGGACCTGAGAGAGCAAAGGTCATCTTCCATGGCAAACAGCCTGGTCAGGATGAAGGGTTGTGTCTGAATCAGCCTCTCTCTTCTTAATGTAGAGAAGATGGACCAAACCAAGCCTGTGTGGAGAGCTGTTCCTGGGTGACTATGGTTGATATACCATTCTAACTTGTAAAAATGTCACAGGAATTGGGGCAGCATCCATCTCATGGGACCCTTGGAAGCAACTGTTAGGGCAAAGTAGTTGCCAAGGCAGTGACCTCATTCAGTTCCTGAAAAAAGTGACCTCACCTGACTTCCTTTGTAGTGGAACTCTCTTAACTTGGGAACCAGGAAGCTAGGCCCCCAGAGCCAGTGCCAGTCCCAGTTGGCACACTTGATTGGATTTACCAAGGACAGAGTCAGTCTTTATTGGTACCAACTGATGTGAGGATGGCCAAATGCCAGGAAAGCTATGAAGACAGGTGTTTCCTGAGAAAGCAGGTAGTTGTTCTGGCAAAGACACCAAATCTGAGAAAGTACAGGCCATTTCGGGGGAACATGGTATGGCCCACCAGTCAGAGGAAACTCCGGATAATCAAAGACCTACTTCTGGGAAGGAGGTGCTTTGTGGGTGTGGGTGTGAGTTTGTGGTTTTGTCTCATGTTCTGAGAATAGGTAGGGATGGTGGATTGTTTGTTTTTGAGTGGATTGTTTCTAGAAAGTCGTTTGACATGGCGAGGGTTTCTAAAAGTGTATCCCACTGTGTCCGTGGTTGTTGACATTTGAAAAGAGAATGCATCAATGGAAGTGCCCTGTCTAGTAGAAAGCTACCCAGCATTCATCCTGCGCAATTGATGAATGGACTGCAGCTTGCCTTATGAATGGACAACACCTACTATCTTCCTAAGCTCCAGTTTTCTTCCTGAATTCTGGCCACTCTCCGGAATAGTCTCATGGTTTGGTGTCCAAGATATGTACCGCCTCCAAGCTTTGTTACATGGCCATGTACTGGATAGCTGAAGGCAATGGGAGCATCTCAGGAAACTCAGATATCAGTGTGACCAGTAAAGTCTCAGTGGAGAAACCCTGCTTTCTGCCTTTTGCTAACCTTTTGTTCTGTTGCCCTGAATGTCAGGAATTTCTTTGCCTCAGGCAACCCCTTTGTAAAGCCTGAAGAAAACAGTTTTCAAATGAAAATGAATGGGCATCACCTGTGGCTGTTTGCTTAATTGCTTCAAAAGGGATGTGTCTGAATCAGCCCCTTGGCCCTATGTGAGGCTGGGGCTTAGATTCTCGGCACCTGACAGATCTACAGAAAGATCCCATCTCTGAATCCAAAACCAAAATGGCCATAAGAGCAGTCAATGTGGATGAAGTCTCTTGCCTTCCTCTGTAAGTCCTGACCTCTATCAAGTGAGAATAGATATCATTTGGGTCAAATGAGTTTTTCAATGCCCTGAAGAGGCTAATGCATAGGTGCTTGGATTTTCTCATGACTCCAATTCACACAAAGAATTTATACTCAACAATCAGTACAGTCAAAATGGAGAAGCAGAGCAGTATTAAGGGCAGGCCTATTTGATCACTCCTGGTTCACAGGAAGGGTGTCCAGGCCACCCTGACTTTAGGCAATTGAGGGGTAAGTGAGCTTATTTTGGACACTGTCTTGGGCTGCATCCCTCATGAAAACCTGCAGCAAGAGGTTATGATGAGTGTCTCTATGGCAGAAGATGAGGGTCATGTGGGAGTGTTTTGGTTTCAATTGCGGTCATTTGTGTGGCAGTGGAATAGGCCACTAATGAGATTCGCCCTTCTAAACTGAGATCTAGCTCACTCCTTGGGAAAAATTGCCTGTGAGAGTTCTCCAGATCTTTTATTGAAATGAGCTTCCTCACCATTTAATGGTTCCTGAATGAATTGAAACCCACAGTGCTTCCAACTTCATCCTTGAAAAGTGGCTACATAAATACCATGAAATTTTTGCCATTCCAATGACCAGGTGGCACTGGAGAACCTTTGATGTCCTTTTGCTCATCATGAGTGTACCAGATAGTGCCTTGATTGTCTGGGTTTCATGAAAATGGTGTAGAACAGAAATGCCAGTAACTTGTAGCCTACTGAATAGTGGTGTGTGTGCAGGTGGTGTGCAGGTGTGTGATAAAACATCTCTTGTGGGGCCATGTGGATCTGCCATTACTTCCAAAGGGCTTGAGACTGACATGATGCATCCAGCAGAACCTTATATGTCTGAAACCTCTCCATGTGAAGGCATCTTTTTATATGGAGATTTTCAGGGCAATGTTCAGAATCAGGTTGCTATGATCAAGGGGGCAATCTATGTGGGATAGAATCCTGGTTGGTGAATTCTCCTGCAGACCCTGACCCACCATACATGACAGAACTCCCTCCAGCACTGGGTCTCAGTTGAACTCATTTTATTTAGTGAAACAAATACCAAACTCCCAGTGCAGCGGCAAGAAACACCATGAAAAGTGGAGGATGAACAAATGGCTTCACAGTCCACACGGGGAGACACTTAGCCTTCAGTGGCCACAGTTTACCTACAAAGAGTGAATTCAGCACTGCCGCCTCATGTCTTTTGGAAAATAAGAAACCATGTTCTCCAGGTTACATAGATGCAGACACAGCTTTGATGCTTTCACTAGAAATGAAGCTAAAGCTCCTGACAAAAACATATATTTCAAGGATCTTCTAGCTTTCAGAGTCTGTGTTGAAATATCAGCTGTTATCCTGATTGCTTTACCCCTAAATGTAATGTGCTTCCTTTCAATTGTAGCTTTTAAAATTCTCTCTTTATTCTGTACGTTGGGTATCTTCATTATAATGCGTCTAGGTGTGGATCTCTTATGATTTTGCACATTCGGCGTCCTGTTGGCTTCTAGGACTTGGGAGTCTGTCTCATTCTTCAAGTCTGGGAAGTTTTCTCGTATTATTTCATTAAATACATTGCTCATTCTTTTGGTTTGGACCTCTATACCTTCCTGTATCCCAATGACTCTTAAGTTTGGTCTCTTTATGTTATCCCATATTTCACGGATGTTCTGTTCATGGTTTCTTAACAGTCTTGCTGAGCTGTCTATGTTCTTTTCAAGTTGAAATACTTTGTCTTCATTGTCTGATGTTCTATCTTCTAAGTGTTCTACTCTGATGGTAGTGTTCTCAATTGAGTTTTTAAGTTGTTTTATTGCTTCCTGCATTTCTAGGATTTCTGTTTGTCATTTTTTACAACTTCTATCTCCCTGTATAATTGATCTTTTGCTTCTTGGATTTGTTTGTGTAATTCATTGTCGAAGTGATCTTTCATTGTATGATTTTGCTGTCTAATGTCTTCCTTGAGACTCGAGATTATCTGAAGCATGTATATCCTGAGTTTTTTATCTGACATTCCATCTGCTGCAGCTATTACCTCTTCTAAAGTTGTGTTGACCTGCATTGCTTGTGGTCCTTTTTTCTTTGTCTTTTCATACGGCTCGCGTTTCTTTCTGCTTGGTGAAACTGTTGTGATTTTGAAATTTTCCCCCTATATATTTATATTGCTCTTGTATATTTGAAAAGTCTTCCTTGCAGGTGCGGGGTGTGGCTGTTGTGCTCTTCCAATTGGGGTGATCTATCTACCATGCTGATGGGCCGCTGGGCCTGTTCTCCTGATCGGTCGCAGGTCTGCCTACCCTGCAGGCGCGGGAAGCGGCTCTGCTAAGCCCCTCCTCTAATTGGTGTGACGTGTGTACCACACCCATGGACCCCTGGGGTGTTCTGCCAGTCGGTCTCAGGTCTGCCTACCTTAGAGGCGCGGGCGGCGGCTCTGCTCTGCCCCTACTCCAATTGGGGTGACGTGACTACCATGCCGGCGGGTGGGTGGGCCTGTTCTGCCGTCGGTCGCAGGTCTGCCTACCTTACGGGCATGGGCGATGGATCTGCTCTGCCCCTACTCCAAATGGGGTGAAGTGTCTGCCGCGCTGGCAGGCCGCTGGGCCTCTTCTGCTGGTCGGGTGCAGATTTGTCTACCTTGAGGGCGCGGGTGGTGGCTCTGCTCTGCCGCTACTCCAATTGGGGTGTCGTGACTACGAAGCCGGCAGGTTGCTGGGCCTGTTCCGGGCACCATGGGCAAAGACTCTGCTCTGCGCCTACTCCTATTGGGGTTATGTGACTACCATGCCGGTGGGCCACTTGGATTGTACTAGGTGCTGGAGAAGGCTCTGCTCTGCAATTACTTCAATTGAGGTGACGTGACTACCATGCCTGCTGGTCGCTAGGCCTGTTCTGGGCACCTGTGGTGGCTCTCCTCTGCCTCTATTCCAATTGGAGTGAAGTGAGTATCATGCAGGTGTGTCGCTGGGCCTGTTCCAGGCATGGGCAGCGGCTCTGCTCTGCCCCTCTGGCTTGATGACAAAGTGAGAGAGACTCGAGTGTTTCTGACTCACTTTCTTTACCAGGAGACCAACTGTTTCTGTCACCGCTGGTATTAATGAAGTTATCTCCTCCGCTGCTTTCTGATGACATCAGATCTCTGCCATGTTGGTATCCCATGCAAAAGGCAGCATTTCGTTCCCTTTGCTGGGTGACCAAAGCAATGGGTGAGTCCTGACTTGCCCTCACAAGCCTCGTCTCAATCCTGTTTGCCACTGCCTATGAAGGCTCGGTTGATATTTACCTCCACATTATTCAGCAAGACCCGGACCGGGAAGCAGTTTCCACGGGTTCTTGAGCCCTGGGCCAGATCAGTTCAGGGAGGCCAAATTTGGCCGCTCTGGGCTCAGTGTATGTTCTAATAGGAGCAGGCTCCAAGACGCAGTTTCTGCGGGTTCTTTAGCACTGAGCCTGAGTAATTTGTCTGTGAAGCAAAGGTGAATGGAATCCTGAAATTACCTGTTCTATAGCTGAATGAGCTGCGATCAGTCGAAAACAGGGATGGTGACGTCAGCTCTTCAAGATGGTGGACGCTGGCTTCCTCTGTGGTCTGACCGGTATGGAGAACGGAATTGGACCACATCCATCCCCGTCTCAATCCCAGAATTCAGCACTGAGCACAGTAATTGCATAGCAGGCAGGAGCCCATAGAATCCGCACCACTGTATATTTGCGATGCTATTTCGTCTTTTCCCAGTGTGCGCCACACACTCTAGCTGCAGGGCAATTTGCTGAATAAGCAGCATGACCCTCCGTGCGGAAAAATCACTCGCGTTTGAGCCCCCGTAGCTGATCCTCGTGAGATGGATATATGTCCACTAGGTTTTGGAGCACCCCAAATTTGCTGGAAATTCCTAACAAGATAGGTTTTAGCCGTTCTAACTCGTCATTTTCCCGCACAGTGACGTGGTACATGGGGGTAATGCACTCCATTCGCCGCCATCATGTGATCCCCCAAAGTTAGTTTTCAGTAGAAGGAAAAAAATATGTATTTCAGGTGGAGGAATATTTCTGAGAATAATCTTGTGAAAAGTTGATTATAAATCCACATAAATGAATATGAATGAATTTAGGGAGGGTATAAAAAGAAAAATATACTAAATATTTTGAAAAATCTGGAGAGTGAATATATATATATATATATATATATATATATATATATATATATATATATATATACACACAGACACACACACACAGACATTAAAAAGTAGCATTATGTATGTGAATTGAAATTCACCATGAAATATATATCATCCACAGATCCAAAAATATTCATTTAAATGTACATGGATTCATGTTGTTTAACTAAAAAGCTCACCCATATGTTGAATTTTCAGTTCCAACAGTGTTAAGTAGGAGTGATCTCTTCTCACAATTTGTATCTGCCAAGCCAGCCACCTCACCAAATGTACGACTGATACCAGGTAGAATTCTGTATGTGCTTATAAAAATACATGTGATGAATAGGCTACAGAGAAACGGAGACAGTTATTCACATATTTGTTAACTTTGAAAACACATGGAGAACTATTTCAATTAAAAGTCGCTAGATTTATAACACCTACAATTTATCATACGAAAGGCAAGTCCAATTATACACCATGCCTCCTGTGAACCTCTTGTATTTGTATTCTGTTTGGGTTATTATTCTCCATCAAATTAGGATAAGAAGTCAAAGTCTAGTAGGGCATGTGTTAGTGTCAGGGATTCAGTATTTCGAATGGAAAATTGGAAAATGTATCCAATGTGTATGCAAATATGTGCTACACAAAAATCTTCCCACTCTCATTCAGAATAATGCCTTGACATTACCTTCGCCGTACATAAGACACAATTAGAGGAGAACATTTAGAAAATCTGTGAATACATATGTGGAATGGAAAATGCTCAGAAGTTCACAAATTTGGAGTTGGTAGAGGAGTTTCCAAAAGTAAGGGACAGGGTAATCACTCCAAAAACATGAATTTCTGCCAGCCTAACATCTGAAGAAACTGCCTGTGAGGTTGGGCAATGAAATATATGCTGTTGTCAGAAGCATTAGCTTCATATGTAGTGAGACCATCAAATCTGGTTCTGCATCTATGTGACCTGGATGACATGGTTTCTTATTTTCCAATAAACATGAGGCAGCAGTGCTGAATTTTCTATTTGTAGGTATACTGTGGCCACTGGATTCTAGGTGTCTCCCCGTGTGGACTGTAAATTCATTTGGTCATCCTCCACTTTCGTGGTGTTTCTTGCTGCTGCACTGGGAGTTTGGTATTTGCTTCATTAAATACAAGGGTTCACCTGGGACACAGTGCTGAAGTGAGTTCTGTCAAGTGTGGTGTGTCGAGTTCTGCAGGAGAATGCACCAACCAGGCTTCTATCCCACATAACTTGCCCTATTGACCATAGCATCCTGATTCTGAACATTGCCCTGAAACCTCTCCATATAACAATATGCTTTTACATATAAGGTTCTACTGACTGCAAAATGTCAGTCACAATCCATTTGGAAGCCAATGGCAGATCCACATGCCCCCACCACAGATGTTTTATCACACACCTGCCAACCACTGCTCTAGAACAACTACTCAGCAAGATCCAACTTACTGGAATCTCTGTTCTACACCATTTTCATAAAACCCAGTCAATCAAGGCACTGTCCTGTATACTCATGATCAGCAAGAGGACATCCAAATGTTCTCCAGTGCTACCCGGTCATGGGAATTTCAAAAATTTCATGATATTGATATAGCCAATTTTCAAGGATGAAGTTGGAGGCACTGTGGATTTCAATTCACTCAGAAACCATTAAATGAAAACTCTGGAGAATTCTTACAGGCAAGGCTTCCAAAAGTGGCCAAAAGTCAGATTAAGCCAGGCCCATTGAGGTCTACAAAGTATGGTCCATGTGTGTTTTGACTCTCAAATATGGCTGCCAAGTCTTTAAGAATAATATCATGTGTTATCCTGTCTGAGATTCCCTGTGCTTCGTGGAAAGTCAACTAGGGCCTAGATGTCACTTTCCAAGGGCAACTCTCATGCATGGCCATCTAAAATTCCAACACAATTCCTGGCAATAATTCTCTGAGATCAGTAAAAGAACTCAGTCTCTAAGGGGAATCACACCAGAGTGCAAGCCTAGGTGGACCCAGTGATCTCTTCCAACCGCCAGACAAATGTCCACAATTAAAACCAAAACACTCTCACATGGCCCTCATCTTCTTCCATATAGACACTCATTATATCCTCTGGCTGGAGGTTTCCATAAGGGATGCAGCCCACGACAGTGTCCAAAATAAGCTCCTTGCACCGCATTTGCCTAAAGTAAGGGTGGCCTGGACTCTCTTCCTGTGAACCAGGAGTAATCAAATAGGCCTACCTTTAATATTGCTTGGCTTCTCCAACTTGAGGCCTTCTAGCTTTGGGGTTTAGATTCTTTAAGTGAATTGGAGTCATGATAATCACGCACCTATGGCCTAGCCTCTGCAGGGCTTTGAAGAACTCATTTGACCCAAAGAATCCCTATTCTCACTTGATGGATATCTGGAACCTACCAGAGGAAGGCAAGAGAGTTCATCAACAATATCTGATCTTTTTGCCATTTTGGTTTTGGATGCACGCATGGGATCTATCTTTAGATCCATCAGGTGATGAGAATCTAAGCCACAGCGTCACACAGGGCCAACAGGCTGATTCAGACATATCCCAATCCTAAGCAATTAAGCAAAGAGCCACAGGTGATGCCCATTCATTTCCATTTGAAAACTGTTTTCTTCAGGGTTCACAAAGTGGTGGCTTGAGGCAAAAAACTTCCTGACATTCAACAGAACAATAGTTAAGCAAAAGGACCAAAGCAGGGTTTCTCCACTGAGACTTTCCTGGTCAACAGATATCTGAGATTTCTGAGATGCTAGCCATTTCCTTCAGCTATCCAGTACATAGCCATGTCACAGATCTTGGAGGTGGTACAAATCTTGGACACAAAACCATGATACTATTCTGGAGAGTGGGCTGAATTGAGAGAGAAAACAGGAAATTAGGAAGCTTGTAGGTGTTGCCCATCCATAAGGCAAGCCAGAGTCCACTCATGAATTGGGCAGGATGAATGCTGGGAAGCTTTCTACTAGACAGGACACATCCATTGATGCATTGTCTTTTCTAATGTCTACAACAATGGACTCAGTGGGATACACACACATAGAAACACTCACCTTGTCAAAGGACTTAATAGAAATATTCCACACCATACCAAACAAACCGCCTTTCCTACCTATTCTCAGAAAATGATCCACTACCTGCTTTCTCAGGGAAAGCCCCTCTTCAGAGGTTTCCTGGCATTTGGACATCCTCACATCTGTAGGTACCAAGAAAGACTGACTCTGTCCTTGGTAATTCCAAACATGTGAGACCACTGGGACTAGAACAGGGACTGTCTCTGGGTGCCTGGCTTCCTGGATCCCAAGTTCAGAGAGTTCCCTCACCAAGGAAGTGAGGTGAGATCACTTTCTTCAGGATCTGAATGATGTCACTGCCTTGGCAACCACTTTGTTGCTTCCAAAAGTACCATGAGGTGGAGGCTGCCCCGATTTTCATGTGGCACTTTCTCTAGTTAGAATGTTATATCAACCATAAGCACCCGGGAACAGCTTCCACACAGGACTGGTTTGGTCCATGTTCTATACATTAAGAAGAGAGAGAATGATTCAGACACAACCCTTCATCCTGACCAGGATGATTGCCATGGAAGTTGACTTTTGCTTTCTGAGGTACTTCATAGCTGCCTTCATCTTCACCAGGGATTATTTCTGCATGAACATTTGAGTTTCTCAGCAGGTGAAGATCCCCTAGATTCCTGTAGTTTAATACCCACACTGTTCCTGCTCTCCTGCAAAGTTAGTGTATGGTTAGGGTTAATAATATTTTCGATTTGGGTTAGGAATCATTCTGCAGGATGAATAATGGGATTGGGAACCTGTGATATTTATAAGAATATATAGGTGAAATATATGTATAAAAACGGGAATCTAAGAAAGATTTGAAGCCCAGAAGGGCATTGGGCCCTTGGTTTGGATACTTAGTGTTGAATAATGTTCTGTACAATTGTCTCAGTTAAATCGAAATACAATGGCATAGGACCTTGTACCTTGGATGATTGAATGTAGAAGAGAACATCCAGTCAAAAAGGGATAGTTGGTAGGATTAGGAAGATAGTCAGTAGGTTTAGGAAGAAGAGTGAGTATATGATTTGGAAAAAAAAGCTTCTTTAGCAATAGGGTTTTGTTTAGAGAGTGAATGTAAATGTCAGCACATGTGAAGAGTAAGCCAAAATGATGAACTGGGGAAAATATGTAGGAAAGCAGGTGTCAATAGAGACATTACTAAATCAGGCAAAGTATAAAGTGAGGGATAGGATTAGACATTTTCAACAGGCTTGAGTTTGAATATATAATCATAGGAAAAAACAAATATGTCGTCATGAATGGGAATGACATTTGAGAGCATTAGGCAACCTGGACATGGATGCTATTAGTTATCAACATTCACTTTCCTTTTAGGCTTTGGTACAATCATAAGTGTGATATTTTATTTGTTTGTTGTTCAGAATATTACTGTGATAAAATGTATATGTAGATCAGGTGACATGAGTATTTCTTTCACCATTTCTGGGAGCAATAATTTGAAGACGCATACATTAGTATTAGGGGCACAAAGAGGTGTAACCTCTGTCTATGAATATAGAGATAATGCATGAATAGACCATACTATGAATAAATAACATAACTGATTCCACTTTAAATAATGGATTGAAATGACATGTGAAAATATATAAGAAATCTTATATTGATATACAATCATTCATTCCAACCAGTTATATATCTAATGGTAATATTAGGATTATGATTTATGATGAATGGTGTTTGAGTTTTGCTTTATAAGTGATGATGTTAAACGAAAGTAATGTGTTTGGAAAGAAGTCTCATGAAAAGACCAGTCAAGAAACATGGAGGAATGCATGTGTTCTGAATCAGGAAGTGATTGATCGTGAAACAAATGCCTATAAATTTTCTAATTTGTGACTGAAATATATATCCTATGATGTGGATAAACTGAAGACATAGTAACGAACAAGTGTTGAATAAAAATGAAAGTCAAAATACACATCATGTCCCCTAGGAATCTACTTGCATTGATTTTAAACTGGCTAAGTAAATGTAGAAATAATAGGGTTTGTATGCACCATTCACTGAATTTAGTTTTCAGTACTAGGAAACAATATGTATTGCAGGTGGATGATTATTATGAGAATAATCTTGTGGAAAGTTGTTTATAAATCCACAGATATGAATATGAATGAATTTAGGGAGTGTATAATAAGACACATATATTTCATATTTTGAAAAATCTGAAGAGTGTGTATATATATATATATATATATATATATATATATATATATATATATATATATTATATATATATATATATATATATATATATATATATATATATATATATATATATATATATATATAATATATATATATTATATAAT